>NC_057806.1:308272435-308510381 GCF_018294505.1 Triticum aestivum | reverse complement strand
GCAGGCGCCCCGGCAAGGCCCTTGCCGGGGCCCCGGCAAGGCCCTTGCCGAGGACACCCGCAGGGCCACCATCAGGCCCACGCCAACTGAGCCTTCACCACCGCATGCATGCAGCTGCCGACCCAACCAGCTGGGAAGGCACCTGCGTGGCGGCATGCAGATCTTCGTGAAGACCCGCCACTACGCCACCTCAGCTGCCTGCCTACCTACGTGGCATCGCAGGCGTCGCTGGCCAGGGCACATGTCGACACAAGAAGGAGCATCGACGGACGAGGCAGATCTCTCCCCCGTCCCCGATAAAGCAAGGACACCTAAGCAAGACGCGTTAAATGCGCCTTGTCATGTAATGCGAGGGATAACCTCGCATCACTGTTCCCTTTCCACCTCCTGTGTGCCACTGTGGCAGCCCCTTTTTCTATAAAAGGAGGCCCGAGGCGACCAGGAGAAGGATTCGGCTTTTTGGAGCTCCTCACGCCCCATAGCTAGCTCAAGAACACAGATATCCAATCCACCAAAGCAGGAGTAGGGTTTTACGCATCCTTGCGGCCCGAGCCTGGATAAACGAACCGTGTGCTACCTGCTTGATCCGCTCTTCTCACGACCCCGCGCCCCGCTAACCGTAGTAGGGATTCTCGTGATCCCATAGGTGTCGTTCCGCACCGACACATTGCCTCAAGATGCTGATTATCCCAAGGAGTTCTTCGTCAAGGACCTTGAGTACCTGCCCCGCACAGTCTATCATATTCTGAGGCGTACTCTCTGGCCCATCAAGGGATACTCAGCTGAAGCCAAACTTGAAGGAGCCATGAAGACTTTGGTATTCTATATTGTCAATGCATCAGATTCAATTCCCAGGATTTCTTCATCAGACAGTTTGCTGCATCTGGAATTGATCTGTTTGGCTTGAAGTTTTATGCTCCATGGGTGATGCGCTTAATCAAGCTTCACTATTCATTTGACTTTCAGCCATCAGCGCGCAACCATCTTATCTTTTTTCCTGAGGTTGATCTAGTAGTTGAAGCCATCTACCCTGAGCATGCCAAGGAGCCACTTTATCTTCATAATGTTGATCGCCAATGCTTCACGCAGCCAATTGAAGGCACTCATGTCCCTAATGCTGAAACTCCTACTTATCCTTTGGCTAGCAATATACGTGCGCCTCACCGTGCAAACACTGAAGCCACTGACAGCACCATTGCTCAACGGTCTCGGAAGCGTTCTCATGCACTCAATGACTGAGAGCTTCTTGTGGTCTTACATCAGAAGCAGGACAAGCATCATGACTGGTTAAAGCGTCAGATGCAGAGCATCTTGGTGGATGTCAATCGCATTCGCAATCTTTCCACCAAGAACTCATACGTAGCTCATGAAGCCTGTCGGCGGTCTTGGAAGAGTCTCACACTGCTATGCTCTGAAGATGATCTTCGCGAAGACGGCTTCACAAAGGGCTTCAAATTTGATTCCAAGCCTCCACAAAATGCAAGCTGGCGTCGGACTCCTTCCATTGGAGATTCTGAGTATTCATCTTCGGCTGCAACTGTTGTTGCGAGAATCATCGATGAAGAAGACGATGCCACTTCACCAACCATGGCATCACTTCATATCGACACTACACTAGGCCCCTCTGCACCACCAAACTCCAACGTCGACCCTGCTCCTGCATCTACTCCTGATGGGAACGAGTAGATACTCTATGTCTTTAAACCTTTTTGGTCCTTACTAACAAAAGGGGTAGAAGCATATGAGTTGATAGTCTTCAAGCGGGCCCTTTATGGGTGGTTGCTACTTTTTGCCAAGTGATTACAACCTTCGTCTTTTGATACATTTGGTTCTTTTGGTTGTACCACTTAAACTTGATGGTCATCTGCTACTTTTTCTACTATTTTGTGATGCGATGATTGATACGTCTCCAACGTATCTACAATTTATGAAGTATTCATGCCATGTTTACAATAGTTTTATATGATTTTGGTATGATTTGATTAGAACTAACCTGGACAGACGTTGTTTTCAGCAGAACTACCATGGTGTTTTTTTATAGAAATAGAAGTTCTCAGAAAGCGATGAAAATCAACAGAGAATTTTTCTGGAAAATATAAAAAATACTGGAACAAAAATCTATCGGAGGGGAGTCCCATGGGCCGCACGAGGGTGGGGGCGCGCCCCTGTGCCTCGTGGACTACCTGTGGGGCCCCCTGACTTGTTCTCGACGCCAACCTCTCCTATAAATACCCAAACCTCCAGAAATTAACATAGATCAGAAGTTCCACCGCCGCAAGCCTCTGTAGCCACGAGAAATCAATCTAGGCCCTCTCTAGCACCCTGCCGGAGGGGGCCATCATCGCCGGAGGCCATGGAGGAGGATCCTGGAGGGGCCATCATCACCATGAAGGCCAAGGACCAGAGGGAGAACCTCTCCCCATCCAGGGGGAGGCCATGGAGGAGGAAGCACAAGGGGGGGGGGACCTCTCCTCCTCTCTCTCGGTGGCACCGAAGTGCCATCGGGAGGGGAATCATCGCCGCGGTGATCGTCTTCATCAACATCACCATCATCATCACCATCCTCATCTCTTTTACGTGGTCCACTCTCCCGCACCCCGCTGTAATCCCTACTTGAACATGGTGCTTTATGCCACATATTATGATCCAATGATGTGTTGCCATCCTGTGATGTTTTGAGTAGATATCCTTTGTATTTGGGTTGATTGATGATCTAGATTGGTATGAGTTGTATGTTTTATTTTGGTGCTGTCCTATTGTGCCCTCCGTGTCGCGCAAGTGTGAGGGATTCTCACTGTAGGGTGTTGCAATATGTTCATGATTCGCTTATAGTGGGTTGCTTGAGTGACAAGCATAAACCCAAGTAAGGGGGTTGTTGCGTATGGGATAAAGGGGACTTGATGCTTTAATGCTATGGTTGGGTTTTACCTTAATGATCTTTAGTAGTTGCGGATGCTTGTTAGAGTTCCAGTCATATGTGCATATGATCCAAGAAGAGAAAGTATGTTAGCTTATGCCTCTCCCTCATATGAAATTGCAATTACGATCACCGGTCTTGTTAATGATTGCCTAGGATAATTCCGCACACCAACCCATCATTATTCCACACTCGCTATTTATAATATTTAGTAATATATTCTAACTTTATGATAACAGCACCTACTTTCATATTTTAGCTCTTCGATATCATGCAAAGTTATCCTCTTCATACCCACAATGTAGTTTTATTTCTCGTTTCTAGTTGGAAGCAAACGTTCGGTGTACGTAGAGTCGTATCAGTGACAGATAGGACTTGAGAGAATATTGATCTTACTTTAGATCCTTGTGGGTTCGACACTCCATACTTATCACTTCCACCCTTGGGAATTTCTACGATGATTCCCTGCACTTGGGGATTATCAAGCTCTTTTATGGCGCCGTTGCCGGGGAGCAATAGCGTGGGGTTGATATTCTCGTGTGTGCTTGTTTGCTTTCTTCACTAAGTAGAGTTTGTTTTTCCTTTTTGTTTCTGTTTAGTTGTGGGTGAAACATATAATTTTTTTAAAAAGAATGAAATTTTTTTACTTGCCTCTCATACCTAAAAATTTTTTCAATATGAGAAGCGATTGGAAGGTTATGCATTGGAGAAATGAGGGTCGACCTTGAACACTTGTGTTCATGCTCATGGAAACAATGTAAAAAAATTCATGGAAGCTTCTCTAAAAATAATCATCCCCTTGTATATATCCATTGTATTATAAAAATAATATACCAAGCCTTGGTTTTAGGATGATTAGATTGCTTGTTTACTTTGTGCAGTACAAAAACAGAAACTTTGGCTGTAGCGCGTGATTTTACATTTTTTACTGGAAAGTCAAATGGGTCTAAAACTTTTTGCAAATTACTTATGTACAAATGTTTTAAATTTTCATATATTGTTTAGAATTTTTGGAGTTACATAAGTATACTAAACTTCCAGATTACTACAGACTGTCCTGTTTTTCACAGATTCTGTTTTCTATGTGTTGCTCGCTTATTTTGATGAATCTATGGGTAGTATCGGGGGGTATGAACCATGGTGAAGTTGGAATACAGTAGATATAGTTCTAATATGAAATTGGAATGCATTTGCAACAGTACCTAAAGGTAGTGATTTTATTTATTATACTAACGGATCTCACAAAGTTTTTGTTAAAGTTTTGTGTGGATGAAGTGTTCGAAGAACGAGGAGTTACCGATGTGAGAAGAATAAAGAGAGGCAAGAGCTAAAGCTTGGGGATGCCCAAGGAAAACCAAGTAAATATTCTAAGGATACTCAAGCATCTAAGCTTGGGGATTCCCCGGTTGGCATCCCATCTTTCTTCTTCAACAATTATCGGTATACCTCGGTTTTTTGTTTTGTTCACATGATTTGTGTCCTTTGTGTTTTTTTGTTTTTCCTTTAATAACCATGCTAGTATGAGATAGCCCTTCATTAATTTATAGAATGCTTCATGAACTTCACTTATATCTTTTGGAGTCTGAATAATACTATAATCTAAAGTGGATTTGGAAGAGTTTCAACTTTAGTTAGTAATGATTCCACTATTTTGGAGAAGGTTCCCATTGATTATGAGAACAAAGTTTTTATCTATGATGATTATTGTGACGACATGTATGCTATAAATAATAATGTTAACCATGAAACTTGTCATCATGATTTTAATTTTCAATTGGATTATGCCTCACATGACAATTACTTTGTTGAGTTTGCTCCCACTATACCGAATGAGAAGAATTTTGCTTATGTGGAGACTAGTAAAATTTCTATGCTTGTAGATCATGAACAAAATGCTTTAAGTGATGATTATATTGTTGAACTCATTCATGATGCTACTGAAAATATTATGAGGGAGGAATACATGCTTGTAGGAGTTGCAATAATATCAAGTTTCCTCCCTATGTGCTTAAAGTTTTGAAGTTATACTTGTTTTGCCTTCCTATGCTAGTTGATTCTTGTTCCCATAAATTGTGTGCTCACAAAATACCTAGGCATAGGAAGTGGGTTAGGTCTAGATGTGCTAGTCATATTCTTCATGATGCTCTCTTTATGTTTCAATTCTTATCTTTTATGTGAGCATCATTGAAATCATCATGCCTAGCTAAAAGGCATTAAAGAAAAGCGCTTGTTGGGAGAAAACCCAATATTTGCCCTTACTGTTTTTGTGTGTTCTCATGATTAAGATACTGTATTAATCATGTATTATATATTTTTTTTCAATAAATTGCCAAGTAAGACCTTTGGGAAGACTTGGGTGAAAGTTAATGTGATCTTGCTGTAAAAAACAGAAACTTTGCGCTCACGAGATTAGCTGTCATTTTTTACAAAAGAGTGCGATTGGGTTGATTATTTTTTCAGAAGATTAATAGACCAATTACTCACAGCCACCAATTTATTTCATAATTTTTGGAGTGCAAAAGTATGGTTGGTGTTCAGATCATTACAGACTGTTCTGTTTCTGACAGATTCTGTTTTCATTGCATAGTTTGCTTGTTTTCTAGTTTCTATGGCTTATATTTCTCAATATAAATTGTAGAAATGATACGGTACAGTAGGAATTGTGTGAGAACAATTATGGACCTTGTCTTTGACAGTACCAAAGTGAATGGTTTACTCTTTATCATACTAACCTATCTCACGAAGTTCCGTTAAGTTTTGTGTGATTGAAGTTTTTAAGCTTTGGGTGAGATATCAATATGAGTTGAATAAGGAGTGGAAAGACCCTAAGCTTGGGGATGCCCAAGGCACCCCAAGGTAATATTCAAGGAAGACTCAAGCACCTAATCTTGGGGATGCCCCGGAAGGCATCCCCTCGTTCGTCTTCAAAACTATCGGTATACCTTACTCGGAGCTATATTTTTATTCATCACATGATATGTGTCTTGCTTGGAGCGTATTTTCAATTTTACTTGCTGTTTGAATAAAATCCTTGGATTTGAAATCTTGAATGAAGAAGAATCCTCCCATGGCTATTTAATTATTTGACTACTCAGTATTCTTCACTTATATCTTTTTGGAGTAGTTTGTCATTTACTCACGTACTTCACATATATCCTATGAGTAAATGGTTGAATGAATTGAATATCATAAATCTGAATTTATATATGTTTCATATGCTTACAACATGGGGAGTAATGACTTCACACATAATAAGTATAGGTAGTAAACTTATTGGAAGTTAGCAAACGCAGAATTTGTCACTTGAACAATTCATGAAAGAATATTGAAGGAAGAGAGATTTCACATATAAATATACTATCTTGGACATCTTTTGTAATTGTGAGCACTCATTAAAATATGACATGCTAAAAGTTTGATGTTGGACAAGGAAGACAACTTAATGGGTTATGTTTTCCTATATTTGAAACGTTATATTGTCTTGGATCATCCAACATGTTGAGCTTGCCTTTCCCCCTCATGCTAGCCAAATTCTTTGCACCAAGTAGAGATACTACTTGTGCTTTCGAATATCCTTAAACCCAGTTTTGCCATGAGAGTCCACCATATCTACCTATGGATTGAGTAAGATCCTTCAAGTAAGTTGTCATTGTTGCAAGTAATAAAAATTGCTTTCTAAATATGTATGATCTATTAATGTGGAGAAAATAAGCTTTATATGATCTTGTGATGTGGAAGAAATAAAAGCGACAGACTACATAATAAAGGTCCATATCACAATTGGCAATATAAAGTGACATTCTTTTGCATTAAGATGTTGTGCATCCAACCATAAAAGCGCATGACAACCTTTGCTTCCCTCTGCGAAGGGCCTATCTTTTACTTTTATCTTCTACCCCTTATACAAGAGTCATGGTGGTCATCACCTTTCCCTTTTTACACTTTTCCTTTGGCAAGCACTTTGTGTTGGAGCAATCTGGATATATATATCACTTGGATGTAGGTTTTCATAAATGATTATTGTTGACATTACCCTTGAGGTAAAAGGTTGGGAGCCGAAACTATAAGCCCCTATCTCTGTGTCCGATTAAAACTTTGAACCCATAAATATCACATGAGTGTTAGCAATTGTGAAAGATTAAATGATAGTTGAGTATGGGGAGTTTGCTGAATCAAAGCTCTTACATAGATCCTTCCCGAAAATAAGATGAATTGCAATTGTTTGATGACTAAGAGCACGGTTTGTTAGTTTTCAAGAAAGTTTATGATCTATACTTTAACATGTGAATAGCTTGTTACTTGATCATGAGAAGTTTTATGAGTTGAGCTATTGTTATGATATATAATGATGCTACAAAAAGTGATTGAAACTATCATTGATCAAACTTAAGCACTTGCTAGCATTCACACTTCATAAATTATTTCTATTATCATTTACCTACTCGAGGACGAGCATGAATTAAGCTTGGGGATGCTGATACGTCTCCAACGTATCTATAATTTATGAAGTATTCATGCCATGTTTACAATAGTTTTATATGATTTTGGTATGATTTGATTAGAACTAACCCGGACTGACTTTGTTTTCAGCAAAACTTCCATGGTGTTGTTTTTGTGCAGAAATAAAAGTTGTCGGAATGCGATGAAAATCAACGGAGAATTTCTCTGGAAAATATAAAAAATACTGGAACAAAAACCTACCGGAGGGGAGTTCCGTGGGCCCCACATGGGTGGGTACCGCACCCGCCCCCCTTGGGGCGCCCCTATGCCTCGTGGACTACCTGTGGGCTCCCCTGACTTGTTATCGATGCCAACCTCTCCTATAAATACCCAAACCTCCAGAAATTAACCTAGATCGGAAGTTCCGCCGCCGCAAGCCTCTGTAGCCACGAGAAATCAATCTAGGCCCTCTCTAGCACCCTGCCGGAGGGGGCCATCATCACCGAAGGCCAGGGAGGAGGATCTCGGAGGGGCCATCATCACCATGAAGGCCAAGGACCAGAGGGAGATCCTCTCCCCATCCAGGGGGAGGCCATGGAGGAGGAAGCACAAGGGGGAGAACCTCTCCTCCTCTCTCTCTCTCGGGGGCACCGAAGTGCCATCGGGAGGGGAATCATCGCCGCAGTGATCGTCGTGATCAACATCACCATCATCATCACCATCCTCATCTCTTTTACGCGGTCCACTCTCCCACACCCCGCTGTAATCCCTACTTGAACATGGTGCTTTATGCCACATAATATGATCCAATGATGTGTTGCCATCCTGTGATGTTTTGAGTAGATATCCTTTGTCTTTGGGTTGATTGATGATCTAGATTGGTATGAGTTGTATGTTTTATTTTGGTGATGTCCTATTGTGCCCTCCGTGTCGCACAAGCGTGAGGGATTCTCGCTGTAGGGTGTTCTAATATATTCGTGATTCGCTTATAGTGGGTTTCTTGAGTGACAGAAGCATAAACCCGAGTAAGGGGGTTGTTGCGTATGGGATAAAGGGGACTTGATGCTTTAATGCTATGGTTGGATTTTACCTTAATGATCTTTAGTAGTTGCGGATGCTTGCTAGAGTTCCAATCATAAGTGCATATGATCCAAGAAGAGAAAGTATGTTACCTTATGCCTCTCCTTCATATGAAATTGCAATGACGACCACCGGTCTTGTTAACGATTGCCTGGGATAATTCCGCACATCGACCGATCATTATTCCACATTCACTATTTATAATATTTAGTAATATATTCTAACTTTATGATAACAACACCTACTTTCATATTTTAGCTCTCCGATATCATGCAAAGTTATCCTCTTCATACCCACAACATAGTTTTATTTCTCATTTCTAGTTGGAAGCAAATGTTCGGTGTAAGTAGAGTCGTATCAGTGGCAGATAAGACATGAGAGAATATTGATCTTACCTTTAGCTCCTTGTGGGTTCGACACTCCATACTTATCACTTCCACCCTTGGGAATTGCTATGATGATTCCCTACACTTGGAGATTATCAATGATAAGTTCCGCATGAAGTCATTCCGCAGACGTCCATTTTTAATTATGCATGTCATTATCTTCGTCATATCTTTATATGCATGATGAACTGTCTTCATAAGTTGAAGAGGATCTCCACAAACTAAAACCTGCCATGTGCATTTGCATTCAAAAGCAAACTACTTATATGCACATCTTCAGGGGGAGCCTTTTTCTAGTTACAAAGACAATGCCGTAATTCCCAACATTTACATACTTTTATCCCCATTGAAAACATCAACCAGTTTGTTATCAATCACCAAAAAGGGGGAGATTGTGAGTGCATATAGTGCCACCCCTTGTTGGTTTTGGAGTATTGACGACAAACTTGGTTGAGGGACTAATGTGTTTGTGAGAATTGCAAGATAACACAGGTAGTAGTCCCTCATTGATTCCCTTTACCTACCAGAGATGACCCCTAAAAATGTGTGAAGACATTGAAGACAATGGTGGTCTGTGAAGATATTCACAACGAAGATTACGACTCGAGAAGACATTCACATGAAGACTATGGAGTGCGAAGACATAGTTGTTTTGTAGTTTCCTTTTCTTATTTGTTGAGTCATAGGAACCACCGCACTGTTAAGTGGGGTCCAAGTGAACAAAGTCAAAATGAATGAAGTGATGCTCAACCAAATCCTATGTCTTCAAGTGAAGACAATAAGAGCAAATCTTATCCAGAGATGGATGAGTCAGCTTTACTTGTAGCCCAAGTCAAGCTGTCGCGCGTGTTTGAAATCTGACCGTTAGACATGTGTCAGTTCCTTAGTGACCCAGGGTCATTTCAGAAAAATCAGGCCGGGTTGCCTCCTATCTATGAATAGCCCACCCCCTACACCATCAATTGGTGGCTGCTCATAGTTAGTGCACGGCTTTTGTCATTTGAGAGCAACCCACCTCAGAAGCATTTGAGAGAGAAATCCTTGCGAGGACAAAGCCCTAAACACCCAGAGCCAAAGAGTGTTAGGCATCACTGAAGTCTTTCTGCCTGCGTGACCTGAAGACTTGTTACACTTGAGGACTATGAATCCTCTAGCCGGTTAGGCGTCACATTCTAAGCATCCAACAGTCATTGTGGATTGACGGTGACCAAAGTCTATGAAGGTTTGGAAGTCTCCCTTGAATACTGATGACCCACAAGTATAGGGGATCTATCATAGTCCTTTCGATAAGTAAGAGTGTCGAACCCAACGAGGAGCAGAAGGAAATGATAAGCGGTTTTTAGCAAGGTATTCTCTGCAAGTACTAAAATAAGTGGTAACAAGTAGTTTTGTGATAAGATAAATTGTAACGAGCAACAAGTAACAAAAGTAAATAAAGTGCAGCAAGGTGGCCCAATCCTTTTTGTAGAAAAGGACAAGCCGGAACAAACTCTTATAATAGGAAAAGTGCTCCCGAGGACACATGGGAATATCGTCAAGCCAGTTTTCATCACGTTCATATGATTCGTGTTCGATACTTTGATAATTTGATATGTGGGTGGACCGGTGCTTGGGTGTTGTTCTTACTTGAACAAGCATCCCCGCTTATGATTAACCTCTATTTCAAGCATCCGCAACTACAACAAAAGTATTAAGGTAAACCTAACCATAGCATGAAACATGTGGATCCAAATCATCCCCTTACGAAGCAACGCATAAACTAGGGTTTAAGCTTCTGTCACTCTAGCAACCCATCATCTACTTATTACTTCCCAATGCCTTCCTCTAGGCCCAAATAATGGTGAAGTGTTATGTAGTCGACGTTCACATAACATCACTAGAGGCTAGACAACATACATCTTATCCAAATATCAAACGAATACCAAATTCACATGACTACTAATAGCAAGACTTCTCCCTTGTCCTCAGGAACAAACATAATTACTCACAAAGCATATTCATGTTCATAATCAGAGGGGTAATAATATGCATATAGGATCTGAACATATGATCTTCCACCAAATAAACCAACTAGCATCAACTACAAGGAGTAATCAACACTACTAGCAACCTACTAGCACCAATCCCGGACTTTGAGACAAGAATTGGATACAAGAGATGAACTAGGGTTAGGAGATGAGATGGTGCTGGTGAAGATGTTGATGGAGATTGTCCTCTTCCGATGAGAGGAGCGTTGGTGATGACGATGGTGATGATTTCCCCCTCCCGGAGGGAAGTATCCCCGGCAGAACAGCTCTGCCGGAGCTCTAGATTGGTTCCTCCAAGGTTCCGCCTCGTGGCGGCGGAGTCTCGTCCCGAAAATTTCCTTCCGATTTTTTCTCATCGAAAGACTTCATATAGCAGAAGATGGACGTCGGAGACCCACCAGGGGGCCCATGAGGTAGGGGGGCGCGCCCTAGGAGGGGGGCGCGCCCCCACCCTCGTGAGCAGGGCGTGGGCCCCCTGGCCTTCATCTTTGGCGAGGATTTTTCTTTATTTATTTTAAGATGTTCCGTGGAGTTTTAGGACTTTTGGAGTTGCGCAGAATAGGTCTCTAATATTTGCTCCTTTTCCAGCCCAGAATTCTAGTTGCCGGCATTCTCCCTCCTTATGTAAACCTTGTAAAATAAGAGAGAATAGCCATAAGTATTGTGACATAAAGTGAAATAACAGCCCATTATGCAATAAATATCGATATGAAAGCATGATGCAAAATGGACGTATCAACTCCCCCAAGCTTAGACCTCGCTTGTCCTCAAGCGAAAAGCCGATAACAATAAATATGTCCTCATGTTTAGAGGTAGAGGCGTCGATAAAAATAAAAGACGGACATGAAGGCATCATGATTATTCTCATAACAACAACATATATAGATTTTGTCATATGATTACTTATGTTCAAGTGATGATCTATTCACAATGCAAAAGTATAAATCATAAACCTTATTGGGCTCCGACAAACTATAATCTCAGTCATTGAAGCAATTGCAATTTATCATAACATCGGAAAGAGTCTATGTGAGAGCTAAAAAGCAAGTCCACATACTCAACTATCATTTAGTCCTTCATAATTGCTAACACTCACGCAATACTTGTGGTTATGAAGTTTTAATCGGACACAGAGAAAGATAGGGGCCTATAGTTTTGCCCCACAACCTTTTAACTCAAGGGTAATGTCAACAATAATAATTCATGCTCCCCTATATCCAATTAGATATATATATATATCATGTTCTTTCCAAAATGCTGAGCTTGCCAAAGGATAAAATGAAAAAGGAAAGGTGAAGATCACCGTGACTCTTGCATAAGGTATAAGATAATAATAAAAGATAGGCCCTTCGCAGAGGGAAGTAGAGGTTGCCATGCGCTTTTATGGTTGGATGCACAAAATCTCAATGCGAAAGAACGTCACTTTATATTGCCCCTTGTGATATGAACCTTTATTATGCAGTCCGTCGCTTTTATTACTTCTACATCACAAGATCGTATAAATCTTATTTCTCCCACACCAATCAATCATACATATTTAGAGCAATTTTTATTGCTTTGCATCGATGAAAACTTACTTGAAGTATCTTACTCAATCCATAGGTAGATATGGTGGACTCTCATGGCAAAACTGGTTTAAGGGTATTTGGAAGCACAAGTAGTATTTCTACTTGGTGCTGAGAATTTGGCTAGCATGAGGGGGAAAGGCAAGCTCAACAAGTTAGAGGATCCATGACAACATACTTTATCTCAAATATAAGAAAGACATAACTCATTACAGTGTCTTCCTTGTCCAACATCAACCCTTTAGCATGTCAATGATAATATATCTATATGTGAAAACCTCTCTTTCCTTATTACTTCCTATTAATTGCAACAATGACCAAAGCTATGTCTGCCAACTCCCAACAACTTTTATTCATCATACTCTTTCTATGTGAAGTCATTACTCTCAATAAGATCAATATGAACTTTTTGTTTCTTCTTATTCTTTTCTTCTTTCTTTTATTCGCCCAAGATCATGGCAAAATAATCAAGCCCTTGACTCAACACCAATCTTCATTATATATAGCTTACGGACTCGGTTACAAAGAGAGATCATAAAGAAAAACTCAAAACTAGATCATGCCATAAACTTTATTCTACTAGATCAAGATACCACTAATAGGATCGAATTAAGAAAAAACGGTAAAGATAGGAGTTGTGATTGTGATACAATACCGGGGCACCTCCGCCAAGCTTGGCAGTTGCCAAGGGGAGTGCCCATACCCATGTGATTATGTCTCCTTTGTTGTCGGTGTAATATTCTTGGTGATGATTCCCCTCAAGATGCGGTTCTCCTCCTCGAGCTTATTGACTTGTTGTTTGAGGTCCATTATTTCCTTACGAAGCTTTCCTGTGATAGCTAAAGCTCCTTGCACCCAAGGGTGTTGCATAGCTGCGGGAGAACAAGTGACACTCCTCTTCATATTTTCATAAGAAATAAATCTAACATTATAAGGGATAACCGAGTTTGGAATAGCCGAGCTCTGTAGTTCCCCCATCGTGAACCCAGCTCGGAGGCGAGAGGTGACTTCTTGATCCTCCATGGCATCTACTCTCATCAAGTCGGCCTCCATCTCTTCCTCCGTTGCTGGCCCAAAGTGGTCAGCGTCACTGTTTTCCCTTGGTTCCGGTGCCGGATTAGATACCCGGCTCTCCCCGATTGACTCTTGAGAAGACATGTTGCTCTAATCTGCAGCAGCAACAGCTCAAAAACAAAAATAGAGGAGATTTGCGTGATACGGGAGTCAAAACCTTCGGGAGAATATATAATGAATTTTTACGGACCAAAATACGTATCGTGCAAGAAAACGGAGCCCGGAAGGCACACGAGGTGCTCACGAGGTAGGGGGCGCGCCCAGAGGGGTAGGGCGCGCCCACCACCCTCGTGGGGCCCTCGTGTCCTTCCCGGACTGCTACTTATTTTTCTATTTCTCTAAATATTCCAAGACGGAGAAATATTGCCTTAAAAATTGTTTTGGAGTCGGTTTACTTACCGTACCACATACCTATTCCTTTTCGGAGTCTGAAACGTTCCGGAAAGTGTCCCTTATGTATTCCTCCGGGGTTACGGTTTCAATAATATTGGTTTCAACATTTATGGGATTACCTAAGATATAATGTTTGATTCTTTGACCATTTACCACCTTCGGATTTGTGCCCTCGAAGTTGTTGATTTTTATGGCACCGGAACGATAGACCTCCTCGATAACATAGGGGCCTTCCCATTTAGAGAGAAGTTTTCCTGCAAAAAATCTTAAACGAGAGTTGTATAGCAATACATAATGACCTACATTAAACTCACGCTTTTGTATCCTTTTGTCATGCCATCTTTTAACTTTTTCTTTAAACAACTTGGCATTTTCATAAGCTTGGGTTCTCCATTCATCAAGTGAGCTAATATCAAATAACCTCTTCTCACCGGCAAGTTTCAAATCATAGCTAAGCTCTTTAATAGCCCAATATGCCTTATGTTCTAGTTCGAGAGGTAAGTGACATGCTTTTCCCTAAACCATTTTATACGGAGACATACCCATAGGATTTTTGTATGCAGTTCTATATGCCCATATTGCATCGTCAAGTTTCTTAGACCAATTCTTTCTAGACCTATTAACAGTCTTTTGCAAAATTAATTTGAGCTCTCTATTGCTCAACTCTACTTGACCACTAGACTGTGGGTGATAAGGAGATGCAATTCTATGATTAACATCATACTTAGCAAGCATTTTACGGAAAGCACCATGAATAAAGTGTGAACCACCATAAGTCATTAAATATCTAGGGACTCCAAACCTCGGAAAAATAAATTCCTTAAGCATTTTAATAGAAGTGTTATGATCAGCACTACTAGTTGGAATAGCTTCTACCCACTTAGTAACGTAATCAACAGCAACTAGAGTATGTGCGTATCCATTAGAGGCAGGAAAAGGTCCCATATAGTCAAAGCCCCAAACATCAAATGGTTCAATAACAAGAGAATAATTCATAGGCATTTCTTGATGTCTACTAATATTACCAATTCTTTGACATTCATCACAAGACAAGACAAACTTACGGACATCCTTGAAGAGAGTAGGCCAATAAAAACCAGATTGGAATACCTTATGTGCAGTTCTATCTCCAGTGTGGTGTCCTCCATAAGCCTCGGAATGACACTTGCGTAGGATCTGTTCCTGTTCATGCTCAGGTACATAACGTCTAATAACAACATCTACTCCTTTATAAAGATGTGGGTCATCCCAAAAGTAATGTCTCAAGTCATAGAAAACTTTTTTCTTTTGCTGGTATGTGAAGCTAGGTGGTATAAACTTAGCAACAATATAATTAGCATAATCAGCATACCATGTAGTACTACAAGAAGTACTTATAACATTTAATTGTTCATTAGGAAAGCTATCATCAATAGGTAGTGGGTCATCAATAACATTCTCTAACCTAGAAAAGTTGTCTGCAACGGGGTTCTCAGCTCCCTTTCTATCAACAATATGCAAATCAAATTCTTGTAGAAAAACCCATCTAATAAGTCTAGGTTTAGCATCTTTCTTTTCCATAAGGTATTTAATAGCAGCATGATCAGTGTGAATAGTTACTTTAGAATCAACAATATAAGGTCTGAACTTATCACAAGCAAATACAACTGCTAAAAGCTCTTTTTCAGCAGTAGCATAATTTCTTTGAGCATTGTCTAGAGTCTTACTAGCATAATGAATAACATTTAATCTCTTATCAACTTTTTGCCCTAGAACAGCACCTACAGCATAATCACTAGCATCACACATAATTCCAAAGGGTAAATTCCAATCAGGTGGCTAAACAACAGGTGCAGAGACTAATGCTTTCTTAAGTATTTCAAATGCTTCTACACAACCATCATCAAAGACAAATGGTATATCTTTTTGCAATAAATTAGTCAGAGGCTGAGAAATTTTTGAGAAGTCCTTAATGAACCTCCTGTAAAATCCGGCGTGACCAAGGAAACTTCTTATACCTTTGACATCCTTGGGACATGTCATCTTTTCAATAGCATCGACCTTGGCTTTATCAACTTCAATACCTCTTTCAGAAACTTTATGCCCCAAGACAATACCTTCATTAACCATAAAGTGGCACTTTTCCCAATTCAAGACAAGATTAGTTCCTTCACATCTCTGTAAAACTCGATCAAGATTGCTCAAGCAATCATCAAAAGAGGAACCATAGACGGAAAAATCGTCCATGAAAACCTCACAAATCTTTTCACAAAAGTCAGAGAATATAGCCATCATGCATCTTTGAAAGGTAGCAGGTGCATTACATAAACCAAAAGGCATACGTCTAAAAGCAAAAGTACCAAAAGGGCATGTAAAAGTAGTCTTTGATTGATCTCTAGCAGACACAGGTATTTGAGAGAAACCAGAATAACCATCTAGAAAGCAATAGTGTGTATGTTTGCATAATCTTTCTAGGATTTTATCAATAAAAGGTAAGGGGTAATGATCTTTCTTAGTTGCTTTATTTAATTTGCAGAAATCAATTACCATCCTATAACCTGTGATAATTCTTTGTGGAATCAATTCATCTTTATCATTAGGAACAACAGTAATACCTCCCTTCTTAGGGACACAATGGACAGGACTTACCCACCGACTATCAGCAACGGGATAAATTATACCTGCCTCCAGAAGCTTGTGTATTTCTTTTCTTACCACTTCTTTCATTTTAGGATTCAGACGTCATTGAGGATCACGAACTAGTTTGGCATCTGCTTCCAAATTTATTTTATGTTGACATAGAGTGAGACTAATGCCCTTAAGATCATCAAGAGTATATCCAATAGCAGCATGATGCTTCTTCAGAGTTTTCAATAATCTTTCTTCTTCATGCTCTGAAAGGTTAGCACTAATAATAACAGGATATATCTTCTTTTCATCAAGATAAGCATATTTAAGATTATCAGGCAACTGTTTAAGCTCAAACACGGGATCACCCTTGGGTGGAGGAGGATCCCCTAAAATTTCAACAGGAAAATTGTGTTGCAGAATAGGTTCCTGTTTAAAGAATACTTCATCTATTTCCCTTCTTTCATGAACATATCATTTTCATGGTCTAGCAAATAGTGTTCTAAAGGATCACTAGGAGGTACGGCAATAGAAGCAAGACCAATAATTTCAGCCTTACTAGGCAATTCTTCCTCACAATGTTGTTTACTAAATTTAGAGAAATTAGACTCATGAACCATATCATCCAAGCCAATAGTAACAACATTCTTTTCGCAATCTATCTTAGCATGAACAGTGTTCAAGAAGGGTCTACCAAATATAATGGGGAAAAAGCTATCTTCCGGAGAAGTAAGAACAAGAAAATCAGCAGGATATTTAGTTTTCCCACACAAGACTTCAACATCTCTAACAATTCCCATCGCTGAAATAGTATCTCTATTGGCAAGTTTAATTGTGACATCAATATCTTCTAATTCAGCAGGTGCAATTTCATGCTTGATTTCTTTATACAAGTCATAAGGTATAACACTAGCACTAGCACCCATATCACATAAGCCATGATAACAATGATCTCCTATTTTAACAGAAATAACAGGCACGCCTACCACAGGTCTATGTTTATCTTTAGCACAAGGTTTAGCAATTCTAGGAGTTTCACCTTCGAACTGAATAACATGCCCATCAATATTATCAGACAAGAGATCTTTAACAATAGCAATATTAGGTTCTACTTTAACTTGCTCAGGAGGTGTATAAGTTCTAATATTGCTTTTACGAACAACAGTTGAAGCTTTAGCATGATCCTTTACTCTAACAGGGAAAGGTGGTTTCTCAACATAAGAAGTAGGAACAATAGGATCATTATAAGTGACAGTCTTTTCTTCAACTTTAATAGGTGCAGCTACTTTTACTTCTATGGGAGGATGATGTTTAAACCACTTCTCCTTGGGGAGATCGACATAAGTAGCAAAAGATTCACAGAAAGAAGCTACTATCTCAGAGTCAAGTCCATATTTAGTGCTAAACTTACGAAAAATATTGGTGTCCACGAAAGATTTAACACAATCAAACTTAGGTGTCATACCTGACTCTTTACCTTCGTTGAGGTCCCAATCTTCAGAGTTGCATTTAATTCTATCCAATAAATTCCATCTGAATTCAGTAGTCTTCGTCATAAAGGAGCCAACATAAGAAGTATCGAGCATGGTGCGATTGTTACCAGAAAGCCGAGCATAAAAATTTTGAATAATCATTTCTCTTGAGAGCTCATGATTGGGGCATGAATATAACATTGATTTAAGCCTCCCCCAAGCTTGAGCGATGCTTTCTCCTTCGCGAGGTCAGAAATTATATATATAATTGTGATCATGATGAACAAAATGCATATGGTAATACTTTTGATGAAATTCCAATTTCAATCTCTTATAGTTCCATGATCTCATATCATCACATAGCCTATACCATATCAATGCGTCTCCCTTCAAAGATAAAGGGAAGACCTTCTTCTTGGCAACATCATCGGGTATACCTACAAGCTTAAATAATCCACAAACTTCATCCACATATATTAAGTGCTCATCAGGATGCTTTGTTCCATCTCCTGTAAAAGGGTTAGCTATCAGTTTTTCCATCATACCCAAAGGAAATTCAAAAGGAGTTTCATTTTCAATAGGTTCAGTAGGTTGAGGAGCAACTCTTTGCTCTACTAGACGGGGTGAAGATACCCCGAACAAGCCCCTCAGAGAATTACTTTCCATAGTAGCAAGTGACAGTAAATTTCAGCACACTATATAAATTTTTTCCTTACCAAATTCCACCTACCAAAGGTGCTACACTCCCCGGCAACGGCGCCAGAAAAGAGTCTTGATGACCCACAAGTATAGGGGATCTATCGTAGTCCTTTCGATAAGTAAGAGTGTCGAACCCAACGAGGAGCAGAAGGAAATGATAAGTGGTTTTCAGCAAGGTATTCTCTTCAAGTACTGAAATAAGTGGTAACAGATAGTTTTGTGATAAGATAAATTGTAACGACCAGCAAGTAAAAAAAGTAAAAAAAGTGCAGCAAGGTGGCCCAATCCTTTTTATAGCAAAGGAGAAGCCGGAACAAACTCTTATAATAGGAAAAGCGCTCCCGAGGACACATGGGAATATCGTCAAGCCAGTTTTCATCACGTTCATATGATTCACGTTCGATACTTTGATAATTTGATATGTGGGTGGACCGGTGCTTGGGTTCTGTTCTTACTTGAACAAGCATCCCACTTATGATTAACCTCTATTTCAAGCATCCGCAACTACAACAAAAGTATTAAGGTAAACCTAACCATAGCATGAAACATGTGGATCCAAATCATCCCCTTACGAAGCAACGCATAAACTAGGGTTTAAGCTTCTGTCACTCTAGCAACCCATCATCTACTTATTACTTCCCAATGCCTTCCTCTAGGCCCAAATAATGGTGAAGTGTTATGTAGTCGACGTTCACATAACACCACTAGAGGCTAGACAACATACATCTTATCAAAATATCAAACGAATACAAAATTCACATGACTACTAATAGCAAGACTTCTCCCTTGTCCTCAGGAACAAACATAATTACTCACAAAGCATATTCATGTTCATAATCAGAGGGGTAATAATATGCATATAGGATCTGAACATATGATCTTCCACCAAATAAACCAACTAGCATCAACTACAAGGAGTAATAAACACTACTAGCAACCTACTAGCACCAATCCCGGACTTTGACACAAGAATTGGATACAAGAGATGAACTAGGGTTTGGAGATGAGATGGTGCTGGTGAAGATGTTGATGGAGATTGTCCTCTCCCGATGAGAGGAGCATTGGTGATGACGATGGTGATGATTTCCCCCTCCCGGAGGGAAGTATCCCCGGCAGAACAGCTCTGCCGGAGCTCTAGATTGGTTCCGCCAAGGTTCCGCCTCGTGGCGGGGGAGTCTCGTCCCGAAAAGTTCCTTCCGATTTTTTCTCATCGAAAGACTTCATATAGCAGAAGATGGACGTCGGAGACCCACCAGGGGGGCCACGAGGTAGTGGGGCGCGCCCTAGGAGGGGGGCGCGCCCCCACCCTCGTGAGCAGGGTGTGGGCCCCCTGGCCTTCATCTTTGGCGAGGATTTTTCTTTATTTATTTTAAGATGTTCCGTGGAGTTTCAGGACTTTTGGAGTTGCGCAGAATAGGTCTCCAATATTTGCTCCTTTTCCAGCCCAGAATTCCAGCTACCGGCATTCTCCCTCCTTATGTAAACCTTGTAAAATAAGAGAGAATAGCCATAAGTATTGTGACATAAAGTGAAATAACAGCCCATAATGCAATAAATATCGATATAAAAGCATGATGCAAAATGGACGTATCAAATACTTACCAGAGTGATTAGGCGAGGACTGTGTGTCCTTAGCTCAAGGGGAATAAGGTGAAGACGCGGTCTTCTGAGTTGAATCTGAGCCTCCCTAACCAGATGTATAGTTGTCACAACAACTGGAACTGGTCCAACAAATCCTTGTCCTCACCAAGCAACTGGTTCTATCCTTTACCTCTCCTTACTTACAGTTTGTCTTCGTGAAGTCATTGCCTGCTTGCATGATCTGATTGACTTCATTGTGTGAAGATTGTTGTTGTTTGGCTTCATACTATCTTCCATCCTGATCCATACTACCTAGCTGCTAATAGTCTTCGTGCTTTCACTTCATTGCTTACTTGACTATGGCTTGTCTAGTGTAGTCTACCTTCCGCCGCATATCAATAGGTTCATTTCAACTGTCTGTCTTCAAAGCCCCCATGTTTTGAAGACTTTCATAAAAATCGCCTATTCACCCCTGTCTAGTCGATAACTAGCACTTACAAAGGATGGCAAAGTGAAAGGTATATTTGATATACATGTTATTGATGTGTACCTTACTAATGCTCGCAGTAGCACTTGGGTATTTGATACTGGGTTTTGTTGCTAATATTTGCAACTCGAAACAGGGGCTACGGATTAAGCAAAGATTAGCTAAGGACGAGGTGGCTATGTGCGTGGGAAATGGTTCCCAAGTCAATGTGATCGCCGTCGGCACGCTACCTCTACATCTACTTTCGGGATTAGTTTTAGACCCAGCGTTGAGCTTGAACATTATATCTGGATCTTGTTTAATGCGAGACGGTTATTCATTTAAATCATAGAATAATGGTTGTTGTATTTATATGAGTAATATCTTTTATGGTCATGCACCCAAGATGAGTGTTTTATTTTTACTAAATCTTGATAGTAGTGATACACATGTTCATAGTATTGAAGCCAAAAGATATAATTTTAATAATGGTAGTGCAACTTATTTGTGGCACTGGCGTTTAGGTCATATTGGTGTAAAGCGCATGAAGAAACTCCATGCTGATGGGCTTTTGGAATCACTTGATTATGAATAACTTGATGCTTGCGAACCATGCCTCGTGGGCAAGATGACTAAGACTCCATTATCCAGAACAATGGAGCGAGCAACAGACTTGTTGGAAATAATACATACTAATGTATGTGGTCCGATGAGTGTTGATGCTCGCGGTGGGTATCGTTATTTTCTTACCTTCATAGATGATTTGAGCAGATATGGATATATCTGCTTGATGAAACATAAGTCTGAAACATTTGAAAAGTTCAAAGAATTTCAGAGTGAAGTGGAAAATCATCGTAACAAGGAAATTAAGTTTCTATGATATGATCATGGAGGAGAATATTTGAGTTACGATTTTAGTCTTCATTTGAAACAATGCGGAATAGTTTCGCAACTCATGCCACCTGGAACACCACAGCATACTGGTGTGTCCGAACATCGTAACCGCACTTTATTAGATATGGTGCGATCTATGATGTCTCTCACTGATTTACTGCTATCATTTCGGGGTTATGCTTTAGAGATGACTGCATTCACATTAAATAGGGCACCATCGAAATCCATTTGAGACGACACCTTATGAACTGTGGTTTGGCAAGAAACCCAAGTTGTCGTTTCTTAAAGTTTGGGGCTGCGATGCTTATGTGAAAAAGCTTCAACCTGATAAGCTCGAACCCAAATCGGAGAAATGTGTCTTCATAGGACACCCAAAGGAGACTGTTGGGTACACCTTCTATCACAGATCCGAAGGCAAGATATTCGTTGCTAAGAATGGATCCTTTCTAGAGAAGGATTTTCTCTCGAAAGAAGTGAATGGGAGGAAAGTAGAACTTGATGAGCTAATTGTACCTACTCCCTTATTCTAAAGTAGTTCATCACAGAAAGCAGTTCCAGTGATTCCTACACCAGTAAGTGAGGAAGCTAATGCTGATGATCATGAAACTTCTGATCAAGTTTCTACCGAACCTCGTAGGTCTACCAGAGTAAGATCCGCACCAGAGTGGTACGGTAATCTTGTTCTGGAGGTCATGTTACTTGACCATGATGAACCTACGAACTATGAGGAAGTGATGATGAGCCTAGATTCTGCAAAATGGTTTGAGGCCATGAAATCTGAGATGGGATCCATGTATGAGAACAAAGTGTGGACTTTGGTTGACTTGCCCGATGATCTGCAAGCCATAGAGAATAAATGGATCTTCAAGAAGAAGACTGACGCTGATGGTAATGTTACTATCTACAAAGCTCGACTTGTTGCAAAAGGTTTTCGACAAGTTCAAGGAGTTGACTATGATGAGACCTTTTCACCCGCAGCGATGCTTAAGTCCGTCCGAATCATGTTAGCAATTGCGCATTTTATGATTATGAAATTTGGCAAATGGATGTCAAATCTACTTTCCTTAATGGATATCTTAAAGAAGAGTTGTATATGATGCAACCTGAAGGTTTTGTCGACCCAAAAGGTGCTAACAAAGTGTGCAAGCTCTAGCGATCCATTTATGGACTAGTGCAAGCCGCTCGGAGATGGAATATACGTTTTCATAGTGTGATCAAAGCATATGGTTTTATACAGACTTTTGGAGAAGCCTGTATTTACAAGAAAGTGAGTGGGAGCTCTGTAGCATTTCTGATATTATATGTGGATGACATATTGCTGATCGGAAATGATACTGATGTTCTGAATAGCATAGAAGGATACTTGAATAAGAATTTTTCAATGAAAGACCTCGGTGAAGCTGCTTATATATTGGGCATCAAGATCTATAGAGATAGATCAATACGCTTAATTGGACTTTCACAAAGCACATACCTTGATAAAGTTTTGAAGGAGTTCAAAATGGATCAAGCAAAGAAAGGGTTCTAGCCTGTGTTACAAGCACTGGTGCATGTCGGTCCTAAAAATGGTTTTAACCCCTTTCCGCGACGACATATGGAACCATCTCCAAGTGAGTGTGGGCGATAGGGGGGGTCCTTCCCACATGACCCAGAAACCGTCGGGGATAGGGAGCCTTGATGCATACACACTACAAAAAAATACACTTTCGTGATGATACGTGTTTGTCACAGTAGGTCGCATTTTCAGTCATGCATGTACATCCATGACGATTTTATGACAGAATCAAGATAGTCATACCTATGCTGTCGTAGAAGTGTTCCATGACATTACCAAAATTATCATCACGGAAGTGTCCACTTCCATGACGATAAATCCCGCGTCACAGAAGTGCTTTCGTCAAGGGTGACCGATACGTGGCATCCACCATAATGGAACGCCGTTAAGCTATCGGGTCGGGTTTTGGATCCGATAACCCGTTAACAGCCCCGACCAATGGGGATTTTCCACGTGTAAAATCATCATTGGCTGGAGGAAACACGTGTCGGCTCATTGTTGGGACAGATGTCATCCACTCATTGGATAGAAGGCGCCTATGATACGTCGACATGTGACACGGCCCAACAGAGGCCCATTCCTGTGAAAAGGCCAGCCCATGTAAAGCCTGTTAACAGCATGTTCACATATAGCCCATTTACAGCCCGCTAACCCAAGGCCCGTTACGCCCTATCCGAATTAGGCCCAGTAGCGTCATCTGGGCCACCCAATATGATTCCAGCCCGTTTTCACTTCTGGACCATGTATGGCCCATGACGTCTTTCGGCCCATATGAGGCCCTATGTAACTCTTGGCCTATTAACGGCCCATGGTGAAACTGGCCCGTAATGAACAGTGTATCACTTTACACCCATTAATGGCCCGTGGTGAAACTGGCCCGTAATGAACAGTGTATCACTTTATACCCATTAATGGCCCATTATTCTGTTGGGCCGTTTCCAGCCCATGTTATCTTTCGGCCTTCTCAGAGCCCATTTATTCTTGGGCTCATTTCCAGCATTCATTTACTTACGGCCTGTTACTGTCATTTTCTGCTTGTGGGCCAAATTCAGCCCATGGTTACAGTCGGCCCGTTTGTGATCTATAATATGTTGGGCCGTTTTCATAGCGTCATCAAATACGACCTATTAACGATGGCCCGTTATGGTCGGCCCATGAACGGACGATTCCAACTCTAGCCTGTTTACAGCCATAATGCGGCCTGTTATTGGCCCATGTTTGGCCAATCGATCATACTGCCCGTATAAGGCCCATTGATGATACGGCCCGTAGAAGGCCCATTGTTTCTATGGCCCGTAGAAGGGCCATTGTTTCTACGGCCCGTAGAAGGCCCATTGTTTCTACGGCCCGTAGAAGGCCCATTGTTTCTACAGCCCGTAGGAGGCCTAGTGGCACTACACTAAATATTAGCCCATGATTATTGTGGCCTAGTTTTAAAAAATAGGTTATTGCAGCCACTAGCAAACCGCGAAAAAAGAACTGCAATGACTACAAGCAAATAAATAAACAAGACAACAAGGAAATAAATAAGCAAGCAACTTAAGCTAGGCTATCACGGCTATCACACATATTACATCCACTGGGCATCAAAGTTCGCCACCAGTGCAAATAAACGCGCCGACAAAAGAATATACAAAACTAAGAGCACTTCAGAAGGCACTAGGCCTGGCCAGGTCGCCCCCCAAACAGCTGAATAAGCTGAGTAGACCTCAGTTGTGTCAACGATAGATGCATCAACACGGGCATGATGGTGTGCACGGTAGTCCTCTGACATCTTCATTGCATCTTTGACTTCAAGTCGGAGCTGAGCTGAAGCAAGCCTTTCCGCTTTAAGTTGAGACTGAAGAAGTCGAACTGATTAAGGCAGTGACTGCACAGAGGTTGTCTCACACCTGCTGGTGAGTAGCTTCAACTCACTGTCTTCATCAAGACAAGACATTGGGGTCATCTCGCTGTCCTCAAGATGGTTTGGCTCACTATCTTCCCTAAAGTTCTACCTGGCATAAGAGATACGAGTCTGAAAGAGAAACAAGGAGACACGTAACAGGTTTCACAATTATATAAGCAAATAAATGGATCTGTTCTACATAAGGAACATGTTTTTACAACTACAATTTGAAACTGGTAGTTGTTGCAAACATCCAATCAGATGTAAACAGCAAAGCAAACAGCAGTGGAGGAAATGATGCCTATCCAAATCTATACTAGAACAAAGTTTGAAGGCTTGAGAAGGATGAACTTACATTACATGTTAACACGGGCTGGACAAAGCCCTTCTCCATGTTGATGGAAGGATAATTCAATAAATTCCCCAAAGAAAATTCTTTATAAGCCTTGCCATTATTCTACGTTTTGCAAAGATTAAATATAGATCAAATAATATTGGAAGAAATAGAGGATAATGAAGCTCAGGTGCAGGCTGATGATACATAATCAAATAACAATTAATTAAGTACAGCGTTACAAGGTAAAAGGGAGAGTCGTACTGACAAGAGCAATGAAGAGCCCATTATTGTTTTGAGATCGTATGATCCTTTGAGCAAGGAGATTCATCTGAAATTAGTTTTCATACAAGAGAAAAGGTAAGGCACAAGCAGAAATTTAAGACTTTAGATTTCGAATTGATATCATAGACAGTACCTGACGCTGGGCTCCCAGCAGTTCTAATAGGGGTTTGGCCATTGGAGTAGGGGTAAAGTGTGGTACAGTTGGGCCTGTGTTTTCTGTGGCTGCTGATCTATCGGATTTAACAGGTATCACTACCTTTTCCAAATACCTAGTTTGTACTCCTTGAGGATTTGCACTCACCCTCTTCGTTTTGGACATCTATTACGAAAGAACAACATTTGACTGGAAAAACATAGTGTGACGACACATGAAATAGGTACAAAAAATGGATAGGTATGGCATATACTCAGATATGATGCTTAAACTAAGCAGGTGGTGTAACAAAGTAGAATTAATGCAAGAGGTCAGATGCAAAATATGTGCGACCAATACAACTTTGCAAAGTTAGAGCAAGCACCTTGATGGGTGAATAAGATAGGCCATCCTCCACCATGCCAAGTTTGTTAGCCAGTGGATCGTTCCTCAATATTCCTCTCGTGCGCCCATTCTCATATTCATTTTGATAATGTTCAATATCTAACATGCATGAAAACATAAAAATAAGTGAGATTTTCTTTGTAATGCAGAAGTGATTCTAATCCAATACTGCCTCCCTGTAAACCCCTTTGTGCTATCTCTGCAATTATTTTAAAAGATGCCATGCATGCTGTAATTTGTTGTGTGCATTAATATAATGTGGCCTACTCAAAATATGAGAGCTCCAGAAGTGATGACACTTCGTAGATGATAGCTTCAACATATAGTAAAGAAGAACAAGTCGACCTGACCTGATAGATTCAAAATATACTAAGGGAGAACAACTCGACCTGACCAGTCAACCGCAAGAGAAGAGTATCATCTTAAAGAAGAGCAGAAGAGCAAGCAGATTGAAGATATTACAAGTCTTTGAATACAATGTCGGTTGGCCACCCATGATGAACCAGAGCGCACAGAGAAATACTATTCTTTCTGGTTTCTCCATATGTGGCTCACATGCATTTCAAAACTAAAGTAGGAACATTTAGCTAACCAATTAAACATCTCTCAGTTTTACTAATATCAACAATAATATCAGATATGAATTTGTACAACTAAGCTTGTTTAGCTCGATGGGTGGAGCAGTGCTATTACGACATGAACCATGTAGGCTGATTGTGGTCATCATAAAATGGGGAAAACATAAGCATGATGAGTACAGTGTTGACCGTGGCAGTGGGATGGCAAATCTGAAGCTGCAAACCGCGCAAAGGGTAGTTAGCAACCGATGTTTGCTTTGAAATAACAACTAAGATTTGGTATGGACAAGAAAGTAAGGTCAACAAGTGACAAAGAAATGCAATTATGCTGTCTCTCTATATGTCGCGACATGCATTTGGAAACTCAAGTGGGACCTTTAGCTAACCAATTAAATGTGTCGGTTAACTAATATCAGTATCATATCACAATCATATTTGAACAACTAAGCTTTCGAATTCTGAGTGTTGTGTTGTTTAGCTTGAAGGGTGGAGTAATGCTAGTACGACAGAAAGCACCTACGCAGATCATAGTAGAGTAGATAAAAGGGGAAACCCTAAGCATCAAGAGAAAAATCAGGAAAGTGGAACTAGCTGGACCAGTGGGTGGCGCACATGCTTTTTTAAACGAATATAGGAACATTAGGTGACCAATTAAACGTTCTCTGTTTTAGTGATATGAGCATCATATCAGATTCGTATTTCAACACGTAAGCTTTGGGTTGAGGTCTTGAGGAGCAGTGCTAGCACGACACAAAGCACCTACGATGATGGTAGTGAATATAAAGGGGGGAAACCATAAGCTTTACAAGTATAGTGCCCGTGCCATGGCGGATCTGAAGGTGCAAACCGGACAAAGCTACTTCGCAACCAATGTTTGCTTTCAACTAGCCACTACGATTTGGTACGGACAAGAAAAGTACAGTGAACAAATTACGATCTATTTTCCGGGTGAGATCAATAACTTAAGCACATATGGAAGAGTACCACCTCTCTTGTGACGTCGTGTAGGCCTATGCTGATACGTTGAGGGTGCTGCGGGTGTGATGGCTGTCGGCGGCGGGGAAGAAGACTTTAGACGGCAGACGGCCGGGTCGGGGGATATATCCTGTTGCTGTGGACGAGACGGTCGTAGGAGCAGCAACGACAAGGTGGACGACGGTGCCGATGAAGCGAGAGGAGGCGATGAAAGGATCCTGGTCCAGCGCCGTGGATGAGAGATGTCCATCTCTTGCAGTGGACGACGGGGTAGGGGTAGCGGCTCCGGTAAGGTGGAGGATGGGGTGGCGGATGGAGGAGGCTAGCCGCAGTGCGGAGGTTGTCGTGCCGCCGATGGTTTATGAATGTGGAAATGGAGGGGAGGGGGGATCTCAAACTTTGGGACGTGCTTCTCTGAAATGGGGGAAAGTTACGAACTTATCCCCCATTTAAAATTTTGGGCATCGCGTCGGTTGGGGATAGGACGGTAATCTCGCATCTCCCAAATATTTACCGGTAACTATTTTGGGCGAGGAGAGGATGTTTTGCCGCCCACGTTTGGCGCCCATGGTGTGTGAATGGGGCTGACAGGTAGGGCGGTTGTGTCACGTTTGATGGAAGTTACACATTTGCCCCTATTTAAAATATTAGCCTACATCGATTTCGGACGAGGAAAGTTTGTTTTGCCGCCCACCGTGTATGAATGGGGAAATGGAGGAAGAGACACATGTCTTTCGGACTAGCTTGAATCAAATGTGTTTTGCCGCCCACGTTTGGCGCCCACCGTGTCTGAATGGGCTCAGAGGCCGGCGTGTCACGTCTGATTGAAGTTACTAGTCTACCCCTATCGACAGCAGTGTAAATCCGGTCGATAAGGATGTCAAGTGTTAGGGGTAGACAGTAATTTCCATCTCGCAAACACTTGCTTCGGGCAGCCCACAAATTATAGTGGGTGTTTAACCGCTTCGTTCAAAACTTGGGAGAATTAGCATTCACGTTTGCCCTGGGACCTGGCAAACTAAATTCAAATCCAATTTGTATTCGATTACGAATATCCATAGATAATTATACGTTTTGTCATTTATTTCTTCAAAACCACAACAAAGATTTATTCCACCTTTATATATGATTATGATTTAGAAATGTCGCGATTTTCGAATTCAGTAGGTTGGATACACTCTGAGTCAAATAGTTATTTCATCCAATACAATATGCTCACACGAAAAATAGTTCACCTTATGTCAATCATACAAGTACTGACGGTTACCTCGCCTAAAAAATTTGGATCATTACAACACATGGACAACATAGGGGGTCTTGCAACATAATCCATTCAGAGACATGACACAACATGCAAGTACAATAATCTAATGACATTCAACTGGTATCTAAAGAAGAACCAGGATTATCTTGGGCTTCAGATAGAAGAAATAGCAGGACCTCCTCCGTCTTCAAATGCAACATTCTTACTTCCTCCAATTCTTGGGTTGCTTGCATAATGCGTGCCGCTAATTCCGTAATTTCCAGCCTCAAGATAAAGATTACCTCATTCATGGCAGCCACACTGTCACACCCTAGCTAGTTCATGCATTAGAGTGTTGCATCATGTCTATTCTTTCATCAGAAACCTGAAATGGGGATGACAGAACCCCCAGCCCCCTCTGAAACCAACTAGGGTTTACTAAAAACTTTTTCAATGAACCTGAAATGCCCTTCTAAAATGCCCATCATTTTTGTTTTGGTTCATAACCTCTGCCAGAAGTGATGCACATTTTCCTAGGCCATCTTAGGGTCTTTGAATTAAATCATAGATATTTGAATTTGGGCATTTAAAATTATATAAAATGTTTCAAATGCTCAAATATCTCCAAACTAAAATGTTTCATGTTGGAAATAATCCAACTATGGACCAGGAGTAGTTTGGTGATTTTAGGAGTTGCCTAAGTATTTTTAATAATTCAACAAAGTTGCAGAGGAATTAAAAAAAACAGAAAACAGGGATTAACAGAAACTTACCTGGCGCCCAGCACCCGGCCCACCTGCCGGCCCAGCCCAGCACCGCGCCAGCGAGCTGCTTGCCGGCCAGGCAGGCAGGCAGGTGCCCGACGGCGGCCGCAGCGTGCGCCACGCAGCTGGTCGTCGCCCTGCTTCACCTCCACGCCTCGTTGCTGGATGGATGAACTCCACGTCGAGCCGTGAACCCCCAGGACACCTCCATTCTCCCCCAACTCCTCTCCCTCGCTCTCCCACGCCATGGCCGACGCCATCGCCGCCACCCCCTCCCCGTAGCCACGCCCTCCGTCAACCCCACGCCGTGCCGCCGTGTCCAGGAGCTCCGCCACCCTCCTCTCCTTCGAGCAAGCCGAGCCCCGAGCGCTCGCAAGGCCCGAGTCCACCGCATCGACCTCGACCGAATCGCCATCGCCGGAGATCCCCTTCAACGCCGTCGTCGCTCCGGCCCGTCCCCGGCCGCACCAAGTGTTTCATCGAACTCCCTGTGAGCTTAACCATCTTCCCCTCCCTTCTTTTCTTGCCCCCGAGCTGTGAAATGACCTCCCGGAGCTCAACCGCACCCACCGCCGCGGAGCTCGTCGCCGACGTGCTCCTGGTCACCCTCCGGCCACAACTTGGTGTCCATCATGCTCACCACGTCACGTAGCACCTAACCAGCTACTCCCCGCACCTCACCGACCCCTCTAGCGTCAAGTTCGCCTTCGGCCGAACTCCGGTGGCTGCCAAAGTCGTCGCCGGCGCCAACTCCGGCCACCCCGACCCCAACGGACTCCACCAAGAGCTGCGGCTCCTCCTCAGCTCCACTCCGATGGCCTCCGCGACTCGTTTGGTTGCTGGAACGGCCAAAACCACTTCCACCGCCGCGTCGGGTGTCGTGGTTCTAAGCCTGACAGTAGAGTGGGGGTAGGTATGAAGAGGCAAGGTCCTAGCTATGGAGAGGTTGTAAACACAAGAGATGTACGAGTTCAGGCCCTTCTCGGAAGAAGTAATAGCCCTACGTCTCGGAGCCCGGAGGCGGTCGAGTGGATTATGAGTATATGAGTTACCAGGTGCCGAACCCTTCTGCCTGTGGAGGGGGTGGCTTATATAGAGTGCGCCAGGACCCCAGCCAGCCCACGCAGGAGAGGGTTTAAGGTGAGTTAAGTCCGGGGCGTTACTGGTAACGCCCCACATAAAGTGTCTTTACTATCATAAAGTCTACTTAATTACAGGCCGTTGCAGTGCAGAGTGCCTCTTGACCTTCTGGTGGTCGAGTGAGTCTTCGTGGTCGAGTCCTTCAAGTCAGTCGAGTGAGTCCTTCGTTGGTCGACTGGAAGGCGACCTCTTCTAAGGCTGTCCTTGGGTAAGGTACTTAGATCAGGTTCATGACCCTACCCTAGGTACATGACCCCATCATTAGCCCCCGAATGGATTGAGGCTTCGAGTGAGGAAGGTTGATGTCGTTTCCGATTAACCTTTGCGCTCTAGTCGTGCGTTGTTCTGGATCAAAGAATCTCTTCGTCGACAGTGAGCAACTTGTCTTCAGTCGACTCGATCCATTCTCTTCTTTCGTCGAGTGATCTTTCGGGCTTCGACGATCTCCGAGCGACGGATCGCAGGAAACCCCGTGTCTAACAGACTGATCTGCTGTTCGCGGATTCCACGGGATGCGAAATTTGGGGACGCGCACGAAGCGGAGCGGACCGCGGCGTTCAGATGGGACGGGACATAGACGCCTCGATCTCCGCGCCGCTTTCTTCGCCACGTATCCCGTCTGCATAACTGTTCCTGGATATGATTAGATCGACCGGGCCCACCTGTCATCCACTCGGAAGGGACCTTATAAATGCGCCCGGCGAGGATTTCTATACTGTGCCTCAGCATTCTCTCTCTCTCTGCTCCCTTCGTCCCCGTCCAGCGCGCTCGCTCTCGCCCCCGCACAACTTCCCCACGCGCATCTCGCCGGCAACCATGGCCAAGGAGAAGACGGCGGCGCTGGAACGTGCGAAGAAGGCGTCGGCGTCGGAGAAGGCGAAGGGGAGATCTACCAGCCGCGGCGGGTCTTCGTCTAGATCCCGCCTGCCGAAGGGCTGGGTCCAAGGAGACTGGATCCAGTCGACCATCACAGAAAAAGACCTCCTCGACATGGCCAACGAGGGCTTGATCCCTCATGGAGCTGCAAGGCTTCCGGGGAAGGAGTGGCAGCCCCAGCCAGAAGAGGGTGAGTGTGTGCTCTTGGCCACCCATGTTGATCGTGGATTTTCTTTGCCGCCGAGTATTTTCTTCCGTGGCTTCTTGAACTTCTTTGGAGCGCAGCTCCATCACTTTACCCCAAATTCTATCGCCTATCTTGCCGCATTCGTGTCCATGTGTGAGGGTTTCCTGGGCTGTCGACCGCACTGGGGTTTGTTCAAGCATATATTCACGTGTCGCTCTCAGACCGTGAAGAAGGCGAGCCTAGGCGATGAAAGAACCCGAGTCATCCAAATGTGTGGGGGTCTGGGGATCCAGGTGAGGAATAAGAGCACCTTCCCGCCCATGACCTTTCCCGAGTCAGTCAGAGGCTGGCAGTCGACTTGGTTCTACTGCCAGGACCAGTCGACGCCGGGGCAGTCGAGTGGACTCCCTCAGTTTACCATGGACCGAGTGAACAAGCCCTCCTCTCTGAAGTTGATTCCGGAGGAGAAAGCTGACGTGAAGATGTTGATGGAGCGCGTGGTGCAGTTGGTTCGGGAGGGAGTGACGGGCATGGATCTCCTGGAGGTCTTCCTTAGGCGTCGCATCCAGCCCCTTCAATTCCGGAGCCACTGCATGTGGTTGTACTGTGGGACTGAAGACGAGACTCGAGTCCATCCAGAAGCAGTCGACGACGTCACTCTGGAAAGATGGATGGTAGCCGTTACCGAAAACAAGGATAACCCACGCGGAGCCAGAAGGATTCCTCCACTCGACCACAACAGCGATCCAAACAAGGTACGTCCGCTCTGCTCTCCACTGTGTTCTTGTCACATTCATTTCTGTTTATCCTATCGACTGGTCGATTGATCCTTGTCTTGATATCTGCTAGGCCCTCACCGAGCTGTACTCGATGCCCAATGGGGCACAAGCTCCGACTGAGGAGGGTGAGGCGAGTGGGGGCGAGAGCCAGGAAGAGGAGGAATGGGACTCGGACATTGCAGAGGATGATGATGACGATGATGATGATGACGGTGATGAAGATGACGTTGAGGACGAGGAAGAAGAGGAGGAGGAGGTCGTACCACCGCGCTCAGAAAGGCGGTCGAAGCTTGTCCATGACCCTTCGACTGAACATGGCAAGGGGGTTGCGACCGTTGTTCAGTCGACCAAGCGCCCTCGGACCACCTCTCCGGTGCCGACTGAAAAGGCGCCGAAGCAGCCCAGGGTGGCCTCGTCGAAGCCGATCAAGCTCCTGCCGAAGATGAAGGTGTCCATCCCCACCATATCAGGGTAATCGTGCTGCTTAAGTCTTCTTATTTTGTGTGAACTTTGTCTCTGGTCGACGCTGAAGTTAGTCGACTGATCCTTTGGAGTTGCAGTGCTGCTACTTCTGAAACCTCAGCCCGGGCTGATGACCATGAGATGGAGGACGCAGCAACTTCGAAACCAGGTACTGTATTCTTAACGCCGTTCTTAGTCGACTGACTCACGATCTCTGATCCTGATTCTTCTCCGTAGCTCCACCCAATGTTGTTATCGATCTCCCTGATGATGATGAGGATGAAGAACCACTGAAGCGCAGGAGGAGTAGGAAAGCGTCCGCCAGTAAGGTGCCTCAGGATGTGACGGCGCCTGAGATTCTGACTGCGGAGGAAGAGAACACCACTCGACACACGGTGTCCTTCGCAGATCCATTGACGAGTGCTCAGCAGCCCTCCCTCTTCACGACGCACTACGTCCCAGAGGACCAAGCTGGCGCGGCGAAGGAAGCGATACGCCAGGCGGGAATCATGATGGAGCAGTTGAAGACCATCCGGGATGCGAGCCAGGCAGCTTATGACGCCAGTTCTGCCCTCCAAAGCAATGTTCAGGTCAGTCGACCACCGTTTGTTCTGTTGGATATGCTACCAAAAACTTTTCCTTTCCGGAATTTATAGTAGTCACCCACTGGGTGTGTCGATTAAACTCCGTGTTAGCGGGGGCACGCTGAGTGCACCCGCTGGGTGTAGTCCCCAAGGCTAAGGTCGACTGCTGGCAGTCGGCCTTAGGCTTTATGATGTCAATCTTTCTGTCAGTCGACTATGTCGACTGGATTTCACAAACCGGTGGGGGCACGCTGAGTGCACCCACTGGGTGTAGTCCCCGAGACTGTGGTCGACTGCTTGCAGTTGATCACAGTCTTAAAGAATACATCTCTCTTTTTTTTGAGGTCGACTGGTCGACTTTATCTTCAACAGGATTAGTGGGGGCACGCTGAGTGCACCCACTGGGTGTAGTCCCCGAGACTACGGTCGAATGCTTGTATTCGGCTGTAGTCTTAGAAACGTGTGTTTTTTCCTTTTTCACTCGGAAGTGAATTATATTTGACATTTAGTCGATTGGTTCTTCGCAGAACTCCTGTGATCTTGTGGCTCGCTACTCTGAGCTGGAAAACAAGCACACTCAACTCGAGCTGAGCTTGAAGCTGGTTCAGGAGAAGCTGACGAAGGCAAAGGAGGAGACCGAAGGTATGTTTGGTGAGACCCTGACGACTGCTTTTCCCCTTGCTTGTTTCAAAATCTGATCTTGCTGTAACTTGCAGGTAAGGTAAGGGAGGCCCAACAGAAGAAAGACCTCGAACTAGCTGAGAAGATCAAGCTTGCTGACGAGAAGTTAGCTTCAGTCACCAAGCTTGAACAAGACAATACCAATCTGAAAGCTGCTCTTGGGATCGCCAACAAGGAGGTCAGTCGACTAAAAACTGATAAAGCTGCCCTGACCGACCAAGTCAGCAAATTGACTGGGAAGAAAACTGATCTGGAGGCCTTCCTGAGTGGTCTTGCCAAGAAGCTGTTTCTTATGCTTGAAGGTAAACCTCTATGCTCGGCAAACATTTCCAATCGTGGTTTTTCCATTCGACCATCCCCTTGACTCAGTGATCATCCTTGCAGAATTTTGCCAAAACTTTGAAGAAGAAACTAGTCGACTGGAGCCAAACCTCGACCCCGTCAATTCTCCGGTGAACGACGAAGTTGCCATGGATGTTTTCCGACTAGAGTCTCGTGTTGCAGTTGTCGTGGACTATCTCGCAAGGCTGAAGGCCGCCACATCTCGCATCGACTCGACACTCTGGCCTGAGGAGACACTTCAGAATGACCTTGAGTCACTGATGGCCCGCTTGAACACGATCCCTGGTCGAGTGCAGGAATGGAAGAAGTCCTCGGCTCGGTGTGGTGCAGATGTTGCTCTGTGTCTGGCCCGAGTCCACTGTAAAGATGCACGAGAAGAGAAGCTGGCGGCCCTTCGAGTGGCCAACACCAAGAAACACGACTTCAGGTCCTTTATGGAAACTTTCCTTGCAGCTGCCACTCGAATCGCCGACGGAATTGACCTTGATGAATTCGTTGCACCTTCCAGCCCTCCACAGGAGGGGTAAAAAACTTCTTCTGGCTCGACGCTTTAAATTTGCCTCGGTATGCCGAGTGGAATTGTAACCGATAAACCTTAACAGGCTTAACGCCTGAGCACTTTCGGTTCCTTTAGATATCGATTCAAACTTGAATTTGGTGCTTGAATACGATTGCCTTTGGCTCAAAATGTCTTTTGCGGGTTCAAAGTAAGGCGCCTTTACTGCAATCGACTTATTCTTTAGTCCACTTAGGCGAGCACTGGGCTGCGGCTAAGCCTCCGAGTGGAAGCCCGGCTTACCACTCGGTAGGATTTCTGTAACTTAGACGAGCACTGGGCTGCAGCTAAGCCCCCGAGTGAGAGGTTTACTCTTCACTCGGTAAGATTTTGATAACTTAGGCTAGCACTGGGCTGCAGCTAAGCCTCCGAGTGAGAGGTTTACTCTTCACTCGGTAGGATTTCGATAACTTAGGCTAGCACTGGGCTGCAGCTAAGCCTCCGAGTGAGAGGTTTGCTCTTCACTTGGTAGGATTTTTATAACTTAGGCGAGTGCTTGGACTGTAGCTAAGCCTCCGAGTGAGAGGGTTGCTCTCCACTTGGTAGGATTTTTGTAACTTAGGCGAGTGCTTGGACTGCAGCTAAGCCCCCGAGTGAGAGGCTTGCTCTTCACTCGGTAGGATTTTTTACAACTTAGGCGAGCACAGGGCTGCAGCTAAGCCCCCGAGTGAGAGGGTTGCTCTTCACTCGGTAGGATTTTGATAACTTAGGCGAGTGCTTGGACTGCAGCTAAGCCCCCGAGTGAGAGGTTTGCTCTCCACTCGGTAGGATTTTGACAAACTTAGGCGAGTCCTTGGACTGCAGCTAAGCCTCCGAGTGAGAGGGTTGCTCTCCACTCGGTAGGATTTTTGTAACTTAGGCGAGTGCTTGGACTGCAGCTAAGCCCCGAGTGAGAGGCTTGCTCTTCACTCGGTAGGATTTTTTACAACTTAGGCGAGCACAGGGCTGCAGCTAAGCCCCCGAGTGAGAGGGTTGCTCTTCACTCGGTAGGATTTTGATAACTTAGGCGAGTGCTTGGACTGCAGCTAAGCCCCCGAGTGAGAGGTTTGCTCTCCACTCGGTAGGATTTTGACAAACTTAGGCGAGTCCTTGGACTGCAGCTAAGCCTCCGAGTGGAAGTCTGGCTGGCCGCTCGGTAGGATTTTTGTAACTTAGGCGAGTGCTTGGACTGCAGCTAAGCCCCCGAGTGAGAGGTTTGCTCTCCACTCGGTAGGATTTTGACAAACTTAGGCGAGTCCTTGGACTGCAGCTAAGCCTCCGAGTGGAAGTCTGGCTGACCGCTCGGTAGGATTTTTGTAACTTAGGCGAGTGCTTGGACTGCAGCTAAGCCCCCGAGTGAGAGGCTTGCTCTTCACTCGGTAGGATTTTTTTACAACTTAGGCGAGCACAGGGCTGCATCTAAGCCCCCGAGTGAAAGTCTGGCTTACCACTCGGTAGGATTTTGATAACTTAGGCGAAACGGATTCGCAGCTAAGCCTCCGAGTGAGAGTCTGGCTCACCACTCGGTAGGATTTTTACAAACTTAGGCGAAACGGATTCGCGGCTAAGTCACCCACTGAGGGGGAATTTTATTGGACAAAAATAAAAAGTGACAGAAATTATGGAGGAACTATGACACTATTATTTTGAGGTCCATGAACTACAGAAGTACTTTATTGCAACTCATCCGAGTGATAAAACTTAAGTATAAAATGGGCGGAGTAGCTCCGCGTTCCAAGCTCGGGGCTCGTCGATATTATGCTCGACGTTGTAAAGACGGTACGCCCCGTTGTGAAGAACCTTGGTGACGATGAAGGGACCTTCCCAAGAAGGAGCAAGCTTGTGTGGTTTGTGCTGATCCACTCGGAGAACTAAATCTCCTTCCTGGAAGGCTCGACCTCTCACATTTCTGGCGTGGAAACGACGCAAATCTTGTTGGTAGATGGTCGAACGGATCAGAGCCATCTCCCTTTCTTCCTCTAAAAGGTCGACTGCGTCCTGCCGCGCTTGTTCAGCCTCTGCTTCGTTGTAGATTTCAACTCGAGGAGCATTGTGGAGAAGATCACTCGGCAAGACTGCTTCAGCTCCGTAGACCAAGAAGAATGGAGTTCTTCCGGTCGACCGATTAGGTGTGGTCCGCAGCCCCCAAAGCACTGAGGGAAGTTCGTCGACCCAAGCTCCAGCCGCGTGTTTGAGATCACGCATCAGTCGGGGCTTCAATCCCTTAAGAATCAGTCCATTAGCTCGCTCCGCTTGTCCATTCGACTGCGGATGGGCGACTGAAGCGTAGTCGACCCGTGTGCCTTGGGAGTTGCAGAAATCTCTGAATTCCTCCGAGTCAAAGTTCGACCCATTATCCGTAATGATGCTGTGCGGGACTCCATATCTGAATATTAGTTCCCTGATGAAGCTAACAGCAGTACCGGTGTCAAGGTTCTTGATTGGTTTAGCCTCGATCCACTTGATGAACTTGTCGACTGCCACCAGTACATGCGTGAAGCCACTTCGTCCTGTTCTCAAAGGACCGACCATGTCCAGTCCCCATACTGCGAAAGGCCAAACGAGTGGGATGGTCTTCAGAGCCGACGCAGGCTTGTGCGACATATTCGAGTAGAACTGACATCCCTCGCACTTATCCACTATCTCTTTTGCCATCTCATTCGCCTTTGGCCAGTAAAATCCGGCTCGGTATGCTTTGGCCACGATGGTCCGAGAGGACGCATGATGACCACAGGTCCCCGAGTGGATATCATTGAGGATGAGTCGACCTTCTTCTGGTGTTATGCACTTCTGGCCAACTCCAGTCGCGCTTTCTCTGTATAATTGTCCTTTCATTACGGTAAAGGCCTTAGATCGACGGACGATCTGTCGAGCCTCTTCCTCATCCTCCGGAAGCTCTTTTCTCAGGATATATGCGACATACGGAACTGTCCAGTCGGGAATGACCACCAAAACCTCCATGATCAAGTCGACCACCGCTGGGACTTCAACTCAGTCGGATCTGTGGCACTCTTGGGCTGTGGAGTTTCTTCGGTGAAAGGATCTTCTTTGACTGACGGAGTGTGTATATGCTCCAAGAACACACCACTCGGAATGGCTTCTCTCTTGGAACCTATCTTTGCTAGATCATCAGCTGCTTGATTTTTCAGTCGGGGTATATGATGGAGCTCCAACCCCTCGAACTTCTTTTCCAGCTTCCTCACTGCACTGCAGTATCCAGTCATGGCTGGGCTTCTCACGTCCCACTCTTTCATCACCTGGTTGACCACTAAATCCGAGTCGCCATAGACCATCAGGCGACGGACGCCGAGTGAAATGGCCATGCGCAACCCATATAAGAGGGCCTCATATTCTGCCTCATTGTTGGAGGAATCAAAGTGAATCTGGAGCACATATCTGAGCTTATCTCCTCTGGGGGAAACCAGGACAACCCCAGCACCGGAACCATTCAACATCTTAGAGCCATCAAAGAACATGGTCCAATGCTCCGAGTGAACTTCAGTCGGCTGCTGTTGTTCAATCCACTCGGCGAGGAAATCTGCTATTGCCTGGGACTTGATGGCTTTCTTTGCCTCAAACTTGATATCAAGGGGAAGAAGTTCAATCGCCCATTTGGCCACTCGACCAGTTGCATCTCTGTTGTGCAAGATCTCTGATAGTGGAGCGTCGCTGACGATTGTGATGGAATGATCAGAAAAATAATGAGCAACCTTCTTTGTGGTAATGTATATTCCATACACCAGCTTCTGATAATGAGGATATCTCTGCTTGGATGGAGTCAAGACTTCAGACAAATAATACACTGGGCGCTGAACTTTGAGAGCTTTTCCTTCTTCTTCCCGCTCGACCGTAAGCACAGTACTGACGACTTGTCCTGTGGCTGCGATATAGAGCAACAGAGGCTCTTTGCTGATTGGAGCAGCAAGCACCGGCTGGGTGGAGAGCAGAGCTTTTAGCTCGGCAAACGCTGCATCAGCTTCTGGAGTCCACTCGAACTTGTCCGTCTTCTTCATCAGTCGGTAAAGAGGCAATGCCTTTTCACCGAGTCGTGAGATGAATCGACTTAATGCGGCCAAGCATCCAGTAAGCTTCTGGACATCATGCACTCGCACAGGGCGTTTCATTCGGAGAATAGTGCCAATCTTCTCTGGGTTAGCGTCGATTCCCCGTTCGAAAACGAGAAAACCGAGTAACTTGCCACCAGGAACTCCAAATGTGCACTTTGATGGATTGAGCTTGATATCATATCTTCTGAGGTTGGCAAATGTTTCGGCGAGATCAGCGAGCAGGTCGGAACCTTTTTCGTGACTTGACAACGATATCATCCATATATGCTTCCACATTCCGACTGATTTGAGTGAGTAGACACTTCTGAATCATTCGCATAAATGTGGCTCCGGCATTCTTGAGGCCGAATGGCATGGTGATATAGCAGAAGCACCCGAATGGAGTGATGAAAGCTGTTTTTACCTCGTCGGGTCCGTACAGACGGATCTGGTGGTACCCGGAATAGGCATCTAGAAAAGACAGCCTCTCGCATCCCGCGGTCGAGTCAACAATTTGATCTATGCGAGGGAGAGGAAAATGATCTTTCGGGCAGGCCCGGTTGATGTGCTTGAAATCAATGCACATTCGGAGCGACTTGTCCTTCTTAGGAACCATGACGACATTAGCGAGCCACTCGGAGTGGTATATCTCTTGGATAAATCCTGCCGCCAACAGTCGAGCCACTTCTTCACCAATGGCTTTTCTCTTCTGGACGGCGGACCGCCGAAGATGCTCTTTGACTGGTTTTGCAGATGAGTCGACTCTTAGGCGATGCTCAGCCAGTCCCCTGGGAACACCTGGCATGTCAGCGGGCTTCCATGCAAAAATGTCCCAGTTCTCACGGAGGAACTGGATGAGCGCTTCTTCCTATTTTGGGTCGAGTGTTGTGGAGATGCGGGTCGGAGCTGCATCGGGGTCGGTCGGGTGAATGTGAACAGGCTTCGTCTCACCGGACGACTGGAATGCAGACTCTGTGGCGGGTTTCTTTGATCGCAGCAAGTCACTCGGATCTGCGTTTTGCTTGTATTCCTCGAACTCGACCGCTGTCACCTGGGAATCGGCAATCTTGGAGCCCTTCTGAAAGCACTCTTCTGCCTTTTTCCTATCACCGGTGACAGTGATCACTCCTTTGGGGCCGGGCATCTTCAATTTGAGGTACACGTAACATGGTCGAGCCATGAACCGTGCGTAAGCTGGTCTCCCCAAAATGGCATGATATGCACTCTGAAAATCCACGACCTCAAACGTCAACTTTTCTTTGCGAAAATGTTTCGAATCACCAAACACCACGTCCAAAGCTATTTGGCCGAGTGACTCGGCCTTCTTCCCTGGTATAACTCCATGAAAGCTCATGTTACTAGTGCTCAGTCGGGACATCGGAATGCCCATTCCTTTCAGTGTGTCTGCATACAACAAATTCAGCCCGCTTCCACCATCCATCAGCACCTTTGTCAGTCGAGTGCCTTCGACAACTGGATCGACCACCAAACCTTGCCTCCCAGGGGTGGCAATATGAGTCGGGTGATCAGATTGGTCGAATGTGATGGGTATTTGAGACCATTTCAGATAATTTGCTTTTGCTGGGGCAACCATGTTCACCTCTCGGTTAATGACTTTCAGTCGACTCCTGCTTTCCACATCTGCAAAGATCATCAGAGTGGAGTTGATATGTGGATATCCTTCCTCACTGTCCTCCTTGTCTTCAGCCTTGTCCGACTCCTTCTCCTTGTCCTTAGACTGTTTTCCCTGAAACTGCTGGATCAGGAGTCGACATTGGCGAGTGGTGTGCTTCGGGTAGATGATATTCCCCTCTTCGTCTTTCTTCGTGTGGATGTGACATGGCATATCCATTACGTCGTTCCCTTCTTTATCCTTTACCTTCTTGGGGTTCCAGGATCCTTTTGGTTTCCCCTTAAACTTTCCCTGAGTCACGGCCAGAGCCTCTCCAGGAGCTGCCGGTTCAGCCTTCCGCTTCTGTTTCTGACTGGTGTTTCCTTTTTCCGACTGACTCGGCTTGTGCTTGCCGCTTCGGAGTCGGTCTTCTTCTTCGCCGTTGGAGTACTTGGTAGCAATCTCCATCATCCGACTCAAGGTCATGTCACCGGTTCGACCAAACTTCAAACTCAGTTCTCTGTTCTTGACGCCATCTTTGAAGGCGCAGACTGCCTGATGATCAGACACATTCTCCACAGTGTGGTGCAAAGTGATCCACCTCTGAATATACTCTCTGAGAGTCTCATTAGCCTTCTGCACGCAGACTTGCAACTCTGTCAATCCAGCTGGTCGCTTGCAAGTTCCTTCAAACGTTCTGATGAACACTCGGGACAGATCTTCCCAAGTGTAAATGCTGCTAGGAGGTAATTGAGTCAACCATGCCCTGGCAGAACCTTCCAGCATGAGGGGCAAATGCTTCATGGCCACCTCGTCGTTCCCACCACCAATCTGAACTGCCACTCGGTAGTCTTCAAGCCAAGTTTCAGGCTTAGACTCACCAGTGAACTTGCTGACTCCTGTTGCCAACCTGAAATTGGGAGGGATAACTGCGGCTCTGATAGCCCTGCTGAAACATTCAGGACCAGAAACATGCACTCGACTGCTTGTGGGTGCATCTCTGTCGAGTCCGCCTCGATGGGCTCTGTTCCGGTCAACCAAACCTTGCACGATAATGGATCGCGCGTCGAAGCCTGGTTCTCTGGGGTCGACTGGAACCCTTCGCCCTGTACTGTACTGACGCCTGTCATCTTGCTGCCGAGGAGCGTAAGACCCACCCCTCGGAGGGGAATGGGGCACTCGACGCCTATCATCTCGGTCGAGTCGGTCACCATATTGGCCTCGCCGATTCTCGTGCCCCTCACGCCGCGGAGGCGATCTGGGGCTGTGAGCCGACTAAACCGTATTCGCAGTGACGGATCGACTGTGAATTCTGTTGCGCGACTGAGACACGGCTGAATTCTGATCTCCTGCTGCCCGGAGCAGATCCCTGATCTGCAGCAAACCTCTGCCAGCTTCCGACTGCGAAGGCTGGATGGACTCTGCTATACGGGTCGCAGCTGCTAAATTCTGGATTGGGGTTCGATATACCTGAGTCGGCGGGAAGAGTTGGCGTCGACTGGTGTCGGGAACTCGTTGCCGCGCGCGCTCGTCGAGTGCTCGCTGAAGATTCTCCAGTCGAGTGCGTTCGGCCAAATTGGCCAAACGTGCCTCCTCCAAGGCACGAGCCTCGGGGGTTTCTCCTGCGATGGGAGTACGCAGGGCATCCACGTTCCTGTGGCGAAGTTCCTCTCTTTGCAGAGAGTCGAGTGGCTCGGGCTGGTACTCTTCGTGGCCTCGTGCGGGGTCGCCTCCGTCACCTGCTCCACCATCACGGGCGAAGCCAGGGGGACTGCGGGGCCCGTCGACCATCAAGATTTCCGCCGCTGGATCACTGCTACCGCACTCGGATGCAGTCTCTACGGAGCCAGTCGACAGATCGAACAAGCCGTAGAGAGATTCGTCGGGCTCGATTGCCGCAACTTGGGTGGTGGCCGATTGGCGAGCCACCGCGTGCCTCACCCATCGCTGAAGCCTCGACCGGCCCGAGCGCTTGCGCTGGCGGGAGACCGGGAGGGTGGACGATGGAGGAGCCGACCGATACTGGGTCGACGGTTGCCGTAGCAGAACGCCACGGACACATGCGCGAAAATGCGTCGCACCGCGGACGGGGAGCACATCAACGTCGAGTGGAGCCTCCTGGAGCCACGCGGAGTCGTCGGCGATGAAGGTGAGAGTGCCGAGACGGATCTCTCGACCCTCGACCAAAACTCCAGCAGACACCATGATGAAAGTACTCGGAAGAATCGCAACTTCTCCACAAAATCGCTAAAACACCTGCCCCACGGTGCCAACTGTCGTGGTTCTAAGCCTGACAGTAGAGTGGGGGGTAGGTATGAAGAGGCAAGGTCCTAGCTATGGAGAGGTTGTAAACACAAGAGATGTACGAGTTCAGGCCCTTCTCGGAAGAAGTAATAGCCCTACGTCTCGGAGCCCGGAGGCGGTCGAGTGGATTATGAGTATATGAGTTACCAGGTGCCGAACCCTTCTGCCTGTGGAGGGGGGTGGCTTATATAGAGTGTGCCAGGACCCCAGCCAGCCCACGTAGGAGAGGGTTTAAGGTGAGTTAAGTCTGGGGCGTTACTGGTAACGCCCCACATAAAGTGTCTTTACTATCATAAAGTCTACTTAATTACAGGCCGTTGCAGTGCAGAGTGCCTCTTGACCTTCTGGTGGTCGAGTGAGTCTTCGTGGTCGAGTCCTTCAAGTCAGTTGAGTGAGTCCTTCGTTGGTCGACTGGAAGGCGACCTCTTCTAAGGGTGTCCTTGGGTAAGGTACTTAGATCAGGTTCATGACCCTACCCTAGGTACATGACCCCATCATCGGGCTCGCCGGCGGCTAAACATCGGTGCAGCCGACCTGGCTTTGACCGCGGGTGGGCCCTGGTTGACTCCGATGAGTCAATGACAGGTGGGGCCCAGCCCTGTTAACTAAATAGGGTTAGTTTTAATTAAACTTTAAACTAAACTAATTACCCTGACACCCTGGACCCACAGTCAGGTTTGACCTGGACGTCTCTGTTGACCCTGACGTCATTCTGACGCATGGCTGACGCAATAAATTAATTTCTGGATTTATTCTAATACAGGAAATTCCAGAATATAGTTTAAACTTCAAAAATTCATAACTTTTAATCTGTAACTCCAAATCAGACAAGTTATATATGAAAAATGATCAGAAAAATCCAATCTATCCATCTGTACTGTTTTCATGCATGATTAAACAAGTTAACTTGCTGTTTAATGCAGAACAAGATAAAACACTTTAAAGGGCCATGTATGAGTTTGAAATTTGAATCTTTGGTTCAAATTGGTTCAAACCCTTCTGGTCTTAGTTGCATTAGCCCAACACACTCATATTGCCATGTTTCATGCATGCATCATATTGTCGCACATTGTTTGGTGATGGCTGTGTATCGGTGTTCTTTGCGGCAGGTTCTGCCTCCAAGGAGTACCGTGATTACCCTAGCGAAGAACCATATCAGTGCATCGAACCATCAGGCAAGCAACCAACCATTTGATCATATCGATACAATCCCATGTTCTTGCTCCTGCTCTCTTTTACTGCATTAAGACAACGCGTTTCAAACTGCTGTGTGTTACAGTAGTTGAACCCATTTCCTCTGCATGACCTGTCATTGCCACAGTAACTAGATGAAACCCACTAGCATGTGTAGGAGTTGTTTGAGCCATATGTATGTGTTGTTCCTACCTTGCTATGCCTGCTATGCTTAGAATCGTGTCAGGTCTGGTTCATCTAGGTGATGGGCTAGAGTGAAATGATCATGTCGGTAATGAGAGTGATGTGGTGAACACGATTTGGTAAAGGTATCGATGAGAGGCCATGTAGGAGTACATGGTGGGTTGTTTCATTGAAGCCAACCTTAAGCACTGAGATTTGTATGTGTGATTTAAGAATCAGCTACTACCATACATTGGGCCCAAAACTAATGGACCCTATCGGCTTCTTATTCACCCTAGTTCTCTGTCCAGGAGTTGCAAGTAGTTTCTGGTGTTTGTAGCCTACTGGAGGCCATGGACAGCGCTGACCGTAGGGGTGGGCTGTGATGCATAGGTACGTGGCACGGTGTACCGAATACCCGTTAGGTATCTCGGGAACCCTGTACACATTGTTCGAGGCCGTATGGGAAACCTCGGCCGGACTCCCTGCGGATGGAACCTGGATAGGCGATAAACCTAGATTAGAGACTTAGGTGATTAGGTAGGTCGTGGCCGACACCCACGTTGGGCTTCCGCTTGAAGGTTGCCGAGTACATGTCGTGTAAACGACGGTAAGTGGTGAGAGTGTGTATGAAGAAGTACACCCCTGCAGGGTTATCATGATCTATTCGAATAGCCGCGTCCGCGGTAAAGGACTACTTGGTTGCCTATACAGTTCATAGACAAGTAAATGGAAACTACTAAAAGCCTCAAGATAAGTGTGAGTGCCGAGGATGGCTCTTCCGTAGGAAGACGGAGGTGGATCCTCGGTAGTGTATTGAAGTGGTGAGTAGTGGACTCGTGTGCGCAAAACCATTTCAAGTTGGAGTCTCGTAGGATAGCCTAGCCAAGAGTCAAAGCTGGCTTGCTGCAATAACTCCACCAACCCTTCTTGATAATGTGCATGTATGTAGGATCTAATGTAAGTCTTGCTGAGTACCTTTGTACTCATGTTGCTACAATTTACATTTTTACAGAAGACGCTGCAACCCCTTCTGATGGGTTCTTCGTAGACGTTGACATCAATGAGTAGGCTAAGGCCCAGGTGGTGATCCTGAGCTTGTGAAGGACCACGTAGTATAGCTAGGCTTTCCAAGCCTCTTTTATTTTACTAGTTGTCTGTACTCAGACAAGTTACTTCCGCTGTTGGTTTGTATGACTGTATGACTTAAATGCTGGGTCGTGTGACCCGTACTTATGTGTATGTTATGTATGGCTCTCTGAGCCTTAAATAAAGTACTTGTGTCGTAGAGTCATGTTGTGATGCCTTGTTGTATTTGCACATATCGAGCATATTGTGTGTATGATTGAAATGCTTGGTATGTGTGGGATCTGACTATCTAGTTGTTTATCTTTAGTAGCCTCTCTTACCGGGAAATGTCTCCTAGTGTCTCCACTGAGCCATGGTAGCTTGCTACTGCTCCGGAACACTTAGGCTGGCCGGCATGTGTCCTTCTTCGTTCTTGTGTCTGTCCCCTCGGGGAAATGTCACGCATTGAGTACCGGAGGCCTGTTAGCCCGCTACAGCCCGGTTTACCGGAGTCCTGCTAGCCCAGTGCTATAGCCCGGACCCACGTGCTGATGACCGACACGTTCGATGCTGGGTCATGAATGCCTGTCCCTGTAAGTCTGTGCCACTTTGGGTTTACGACTAGCCATGTCAGCCCGGGCTCCTTATCATATGGATGCTAGCGACACTATCATATACGTGTGCCAAAAGGCGCAAACGGTCCCGGGCAAAAGGTAAGACGACACCCGTGGGAATACCGTGCGTGAGGCCGCAAAGTGATATGAGGTGTTACAGGCTAGATCGATGTGACATTGAGTCGGGGTCCTAACAGCGTTGGCATCAGAGCCGGACTGCCTGTAGGTTCTCCAAGCCAAACTGGTCGATGTTGAGTCTAGAAATTCTTTAGTTATATGTAGGGGAATTGTTTGTGGGTTGGAACGTAAGGCTCTTTTTACTCCTTTATCTTATGACATTCTGATCTGAGTCAGTCTATTCTTCCACCGGGGGTTAAGGAATTAGGATCCTTTCTCTCTATCAGGTTCACGTGTTACTAATCAGTAGTACCTTATAGGTTTGATGGATACAAGCCTAGTTCAGTTCTACTACCACATTATGTTGCTAGGATGGACCCAGAACCTTGATATGATGTTGTTGAGTGTGTATGAAATCCTTTGTCAAATGTCTCAAAATCTTTTTTGAGCATTTACAGCCGTTATGCTGTCGAAATTTTGCTAGAAATTCTAATGCCTTTGCATTATGGTTGTGCTTTCAGATGGCCACTCGCGACCTCAATCAAGTGGTTCGCCTGACTTGATGCCTAGATGTACCCGGCCGTACTGCCATGTTGGTCAGGGTAATGACTGAGGCTGGATACCGTTGGTATCCTGAGTACACGGTCGAAGAGCAATTTCGAGACTTTAATCAAAGCCAGTATCTCTGCACTGTCAGGATATTTCCATCTTATCCTGGATCCACCGAGCCCCTTCACTGCTCCTATGGACTCGGGGTTACTATTGAGATGGTTGTGCAGGATGCCGCCTACTCTATGATGACCATCATGCGAGTCAGGACTGGCCTATTTCGGGACTCTGATTTCCGGTATATGCCAGCATCACTTCCGGGAGCACAAGGGTATCTCCAGGCTATCTATGCTGACCCCACTCAGGAGGATTCACGGACTCGCACCATTGATGAGATGCTCGAGGATAAGGACCGTGAAAATCGGGCCTTGAGGCTAGAGCTTTTCAATACCCGTGCTGACCATTGGGCCACTTAGACTCGGTTTGCACCGGCTGTGCAAGCTAGATATTCGGATATGCGCGATCTCTATCCTATGAGATCTGCTCTGCCAGACGTGATGGGTTGGCGTGATGTAGGAGGCATCACCCCACCTCGTGGTCCCCGCAGGCCACCGTCTGTTGGTCCAAGACCTCATCCTAGCCCCTATGGTCCACAAGCTCCGCGAGATCGTCTGTTTCCGGATGATCATGTTGAGCTTCCCGACTATGGAGGTGACTTCTACGAGGACTACTACGGATCGGTCTGAGTTAGTGGTAGTATCACTAGTTCGTACTAGCTGTGTTGTCTATCGTCCTGCGTGACTCATGGGATATGACCTAGTTTGTACCGCCTTCCGGAGGTGTAGAAAAATAATGTATAGGAGCTCGGAGTGCCTCCGATGTGATGTAATCTTCCTTTCACCGTAATAGTACCTTGTTTGGTCTTGTACTAAACCTTGTATGGTGTGTATGATGATGGAATAAAAGAAGCAGTTTCTGTATCTACCATGTCATACGGATGATCATCTTGCATTCCGAGTTATTCCTTACATTCTGTATTCTATGTCGGAATCTTATCATTCTGACTAAATCACTGTCTTGTTTACCTAGGATGGTCAACACGCGCAATAACCCTGCTTCCCAAGAGCAGGCCGAAGGCAGTGAAGTCGGGAATGCAAACCTACCTCACCCTCCTTCCCTAGCCGAAGTTATGCTGGAAGCCGAGAGAAACAAGCGGGAGACCAACCGTTTGTTGGAGCGTATTGAACAGAACACAGCACACCATCAGAGAAATAACTTGGTGTCACTCAGTGATTTCATCAAGTTACATCCACCCACGTTCCACCACTCCGTCGAGCCTCTCGATGCTGATGACTGGCTTCGCAGTATTTCTCACAAACTGCGTTCTGCGCTAGTAGCTGAGGCTGACAAGGTCACCTTTGCTGCATATCATCTTGAAGGCCCCCCCAGTCTATGGTGGGAGAATTATGGAGCTATGCGCCCAGCGGACCATGTCACTACTTGGGCTGAATTTAGCGAGCCTTTCCGTGAACATCACATTCCGGAGGGTCTCATGGACCGTAAACGTGAGGAATTTTGCAGTTTCACTCAAGGCCGACTCTCTGTGGATGCTTACAGCAGGGAGTTCGGTAACCTCGCACGATATGCAATTGAGGAAGTTTCTACTGATGCCAAGAAGCAAGCAAGGTTCCGTAAGGGACTTAGTCCTGAGCTTCGCCGCGACCTCCGTCTGCATGAGTGCACATCTTTTCAGAAGCTTGTTAACAAGGCCATCAGTGTTGAGACTGGTCAGACTGATTATGACGCAACACGCAAGCATGGCCGTGACATGGGTTCCTCATCCAGTGCTGGTCCTCAGAAGCGCCGCGTGTGGGTGCCTAACACTACCCTGCCACCCAGGTTCACACCGAGGCCATCCTTCCAGGCGCCTCGCCCCGTTCAACAGTTTGCACCAGCCAAGCCCTCTGGTTGTCCAACCAACAATGCTCCTCCACGCACCAGTTCCGTGACTTGTTTCAAGTGTGGGGAATCGGGCCACTATATGCGCGAGTGCCCCCAAACCAATCCCAACCAATCTGCTAAAGTTGTTGGCCGTGGCAAGCCGACAGGGAAAGTGTTCTACGCCAAGCCGGCCACCGCTGCACGTGGCCATGTCAACTGCATCTCTGCCGAAGAAGCTCAAGAGGATCCCAACGTCGTTCTCGGTACGCTCCTTGTTAATTGCCACCCGGCATCTGTTCTTTTCGATACAGGAGCATCTCATTCATTTATATCCGAGAGCTATGCTCGTCTGCATAACACCACATTCTGTGAGATGCCCACCTCTATGGTAATTCAAACTCCGGGATCCAGATGGCAAACTTCTAGAGTAAGTCATGGAAATGAAATCCAAGTCGACAGACTTGTTTTCCTTGCATCTTTGATAGCTCTCAAATCTTCAGATATTAATATCATCTTGGGTATGGACTGGATGTCAGCCCATCATGCCAAAATTGATTGCTTCTCTAGGACTGTTCAACTCACCCATCCTTCGGGGGAAGATAGTCTATGTCTTGACCCGAATAGCCAAGCGACAGTTATATTCTCTTAACGCCAGCCCTTTGCCAGACCTTGAGGACGTTCCGGTAGTCCGTGACTTCCCGGATGTCTTCCCAGAGGAATTGCCAGGTGTTCCACCTGACAGGGATGTTGAGTTCGTAATAGACCTCATTCCAGGAACCGTCCCGATTGCTAGAAGACCCTATAAGATGGCACCACTAGAACTAGCCGAGCTTAAGAAACAACTCGATGAGTCCTTGAAAAAGGGTTTCATCCGACCTAGTTCATCTCCGTGGGCTTGCCCCGTCCTCTTCGTCAAGAAGAAGGATGGTACGGACCGGATGGTTGTAGATTATCGACCTATCAATTTGGTCACAATCAAGAACAAATATCCGCTCCCCAGGATCAACGACCTGTATGATCAGCTCGCTGGATCCTCAATCTTCTCCAAAATGGATTTGAGGTTGGGCTACCATCCAAATCAAAATCAGGAACGGGGGACATTCCTAAAACAGCCTTTGTTACTCGTTATGGCCAATACGAGTACACCGTCATGTCCTTCGGTTTTAACCAACGCTCCAGCCACCTTTTCTCGGTTAATGAACTCAATCTTCATGGAGTATTTGGATAAATTCGTCGTGGTTTACCTCGATGATATACTCATCTACTCCAAGAACGAGGAAGAACATGCCGAACATCTAAGGCTAGTGTTGAAGAAACTTCGAGAGCATCGTCTTTATGCCAAATTTTCTAAATGTGAATTTTGGTTGTCAGAAGTGACCTATCTGGGTCATGTAATATCTGGTAAAGGTATTGCTGTTAAACCTGAGCGAGTTCAAGCCGTCCTTAATTGGACTCCACCTGAATCGGTCAAGAAAGTTCGGAGTTTTCTAAGCTTAGTGAGCTATTGTCGTCGTTTTGTCGAAAATTTCTCCAAAGTTGCAAAACCTCTAACCGAACTCCTCAAGAAAGATAAAAAGTTCGAATAGACTCCACAATGTGAGCACAGCTTTCAGGAACTGAAAAGACGCCTGACTTCTGCTCCCGTACTGGTACCGGCCAGATTTCTCTAAGGACTTTGTTATCTACTGTGACGCCTCGCGACAAGGGACTAGGCTGTATTCTCATGCAAGATCGACACGTAATTGCTTACGCTTCACGGCAATTGCACCCACATGAGGAGAATTATCCTACTCATGATCTAGAGCTCGCAGCTGTAGTCTATGCACTTAAAACCTGGCGACATTACCTCCTCGGTAATCGTTGCGAGATATTCACTGATCATCAAAGTCTGAAGTACATCTTCACCCAACCGGATTTGAATCTCAGGCAAAGACGTTGGGTCGAGTTGATCACAGATTTCGACTTAGGAATAACTTACACCCCAGGGAAAGCCAACGTCATGGCTGATGCGCTAAGTCGTAAATCTTATTGTAACAACCTGATGGTTACAACAAAGTCAACCACTTCTCCATGAGGAATTTCGGAAACTTAATCTCCACATTGTTCCTCAAGGATTCCTTTCCACCATGGTGGCGAAACCTACCCTTACGGATCAGATCATCAAAGCACAGAAGGTAGATCCGGGAATTTCCCGCATCAATTGAAACATTAAGAAAGGAGTTGTGAATTGTTTCTCCATTGATGATCAAGGGGTCGTATACTTCGGGAATCGGCTAGTGGTTCCCAAGGTGCGAAACCTGAGGCGATTGATCCTTAAGGAAGCTCATGAATCTCCTCTCACTATTCATCCCGGTAGCACTAAGATGTATCAGGACCTATGCCAGAGGTTCTGGTGGACTAGGATGAAGAGAGAAATTGCTCAGTATATTGCTAATTGCGATGTCTGCCGTCGTGTAAAAGCAGAGCATCAACGGCCTGCTGGCACCCTTCAACCCCTAGCTATTCCTGAATAGAAATGGGATAAAATTGGTATGGACTTCATTACCGGTTTTCCCAGAACCAAGAGAGGGAATAATGCTATCTTCGTCGTTGTCGATCGTCTTTCCAAAGTAGCCCATTTCTTACCTGTTCGTGAAAGTATAACTGCTAGTCAGTTAGCAGACTTGTACATCTCCCGAATAGTGTCTCTCCATGGTGTTCCTTTGGAAATTAACTCGGATCGAGGAAGTCTTTTCACCTCTCGATTTTGGGAAAGTTTCCAAAATGCTATGGGAACCCGCCTTTCCTTTAGCACCGCTTTTCACCCTCAATCAAGTGGTCAAGTAGAACGCGTCAACCAGATTCTAGAAGACATGCTTCGAGCCTCTGTTATCTCATTCGAAATGGATTGGGAGAAGTGCCTTCCATTTGCCGAATTCCCTTACAACAACAGCTATCAATCTAGCTTGGGTAAAGCCCCTTTTGAAGTTCTCTATGGACGACGGTGTCGAACACCCCTTAATTGGTCAGAAACCGGGGAAAGACAATTCTTTGGCCCGGATATGATCCAGGAAGCAGAGGAGCAAGTTCGCATCGTTCGTGAAAAGTTGAAAACAGCCCAATCTCGTCAAAAGAGTCAATATAACCGAAAACATAGAGCTATGACTTTCGAGGTTGACGAGAAGGCTTACCTTCGGGTTACTCCTCTGAGGGGAACCCATCGTTTCGGTATCAAAGGCAAATTGGCTCCCCGTTACATTGGACCTTTTCGTATTCTCGCTAAACAAGGAGAAGTTGCCTACCAGTTGGAACTACCTCCGCATCTCTCCAGAGTCCACGATGTCTTCCACGTTTCTCAACTCAGGCGTTGCTTCTCGGATCCTATCCGTGGAGTGGACCACGAAACGCTTGATCTCCAAGATAATCTCACGTATCGAGAGTACCCCATTCGTATCCTCGATCAGGCCGAGCGTACCACTCGACGTCATAATATCAAGTTTCTCAAAGTTCAATGGTCGCACCATTCTGAGGATGAAGCAACTTGGGAAAGGGAGGATCGTCTTCGACTCGAGTATCCCGCCTTCTTTCCGGAGGAACCCAAATCTCGGGACAAGATTCTTTTGAGTGGGGGTGAGTTGTCACACCCTAGCTAGTTCATGCATTAGAGTGTTGCATCATGTCTATTCTTTCATCAGAAACCTGAAATGGGGATGACAGAACCCCCAGCCCCCTCTGAAACCAACTAGGGTTTACTAAAAACCTTTTCAATGAACCTGAAATGCCCTTCTAAAATGCCCATCATTTTTGTTTTGGTTCATAACCTCTGCCAGAAGTGATGCACATTTTCCTAGGCCATCTTAGGGTCTTTGAATTAAATCATAAATATTTGAATTTGGGCATTTAAAATTATATAAAATATTTCAAATGCTCAAATATCTCCAAACTAAAATGTTTCATGTTGGAAATAATCCAACTATGGACCAGGAGTAGTTTGGTGATTTTAGGAGTTGCCTAAGTATTTTTAATAATTCAACAAAGTTGCAGAGGAATTAAAAAAAACAGAAAACAGGGATTAACAGAAACTTACCTGGCACCCAGCACCCGGCCCACCTGCCGGCCCAGCCCAGCGCCGCGCCAGCGAGCTGCTTGCCGGCCAGGCAGGCAGGCAGGTGCCCGACGGCGGCCGCAGCGTGCGCCACGCAGCTGGCCATCGCCCCGCTTCACCTCCACGCCTCGTTGCTGGATGGATGAACTCCACATCGAGCCGTGAACCCCCAGGACACCTTCATTCTCCCCCAACTCCTCTCCCTCGCTCTCCCACGCCATGGCCGACGCCATCGCCGCCACCCCCTCGCCGTAGCCACGCCCTCCGTCAACCCCACGCCGTGCCACCGTGTCCAGGAGCTCCGCCACCCTCCTCTCCTTCGAGCAAGCCGAGCCCCGAGTGCTCGCAAGGCCCGAGTCCACCGCATCGACCTCGACCGAATCGCCGTCGCCGGAGATCCCCTTCAATGCCGTCGTCGCTCCGGCCCGTCCCCGGCCGCACCAAGTGTTTCGTCAAACTCCCCGTGAGCTTAACCATCTTCCCCTCCCTTCTTTTCTTGCCCCCGAGCTGTGAAATGACCTCCCGGAGCTCAACCGCACCCACCGCCGCGGAGCTCGTCGCCGACGTGCTCCCGGTCACCCTCCGGCCACAACTTGGTGTCCATCATGCTCACCACGTCACATAGCACCTAACCAGCTACTCCCCGCACCTCACCGACCCCTCTAGCGTCAAGTTCGCCTTCGGCCGAACTCCGGTGGCTGCCAAAGTCGTCGTCGGTGCCAACTCCGGCCACCCCGACCCCAACGGACTCCACCAAGAGCTGCGGCTCCTCCTCAGCTCCACTCCGATGGCCTCCGCGACTCGTTTGGTTGCCGGAACGGCCAAAACCACTTCCGCCGCCGTGTCGGGCTCGCCGGCGGCTAAACATCGGTGCAGCCGACCTGGCTTTGACCGCGGGTGGGCCCTGGTTGACTCCGATGAGTCAATGACAGGTGGGGCCCAACCCTGTTAACTAAATAGGGTTAGTTTTAATTAAACTTTAAACTAAACTAATTACCCTGACACCCTGGACCCGCAGTCAGGTTTGACCTGGACGTCTCCGTTGACCCTGACATCATTCTGACGCATGGCTGACGCAATAAATTAATTTCTGGATTTATTCTAATACAGGAAATTCCAGAATATAGTTTAAACTTCAAAAATTCATAACTTCTAATCTGTAACTCCAAATCAGACAAGTAATATATGAAAAATGATCAGAAAAATCCAATCTATCCATCTGTACTGTTTTCATGCATGATTAAACAAGTTAACTTGCTGTTTAATGCAGAACAAGATAAAACACTTTAAAGGGCCATGTATGAGTTTGAAATTTGAATCTTTGGTTCAAATTGGTTCAAACCCTTCTGGTCTTAGTTGCATTAGCCCAACACACTCATATTGCCATGTTCCATGCATGCATCATATTGTCGCACATTGTTGGGTGATGGCTGTGTATCGGTGTTCTTTGCGGCAGGTTCTGCCTCCGAGGAGTACCGTGATTACCCTAGCGAAGAACCATATCAGTGCATCGAATCATCAGGCAAGCAACCAACCATTTGATCATATCGATACAATCCCATGTTCTCGCTCCTGCTCTCTTTTACTGCATTAAGACAACGCGTTTCAAACTGCTGTGTGTTACGGTAGTTGAACCCATTTCCTCTGCATGACCTGTCATTGCCACAGTAACTAGATGAAACCCACTAGCATGTGTAGGAGTTGTTTGAGCCATATGTATGTGTTGTTCCTACCTTGCTATGCCTGCTATGCTTAGAATCGTGTCAGGTCTGGTTCATCTGGGTGATGGGCTAGAGTGAAATGATCATGTCGGTAATGAGAGTGATGTGGTGAACACGATTTGGTAAAGGTATCGATGAGAGGCCATGTAGGAGTACATGGTGGGTTGTTTCATTGAAGCCGGCCTTAAGCACTAAGATCTGTATGTGTGATTTAAGAATCAGCTACTACCATACATTGGGCCCGAAACCAATGGACCCTCTCGGCTTCTTATTCACCCTAGTTCTCTGTCCAGGAGTTGCAAGTAGTTTCTGGTGTTTGTAGCCTACTGGAGACCGTGGACAGCGCTGACCGTAGGGGTGGGCTGTGATGCGGTAGGTACGTGGCACGGTGTACCGAATACCCGTTAGGTATCTCGGGAACCCTGTACACATCGTTCGAGGCCGTATGGGAAACCTCGGCCGGACTCCCTGCGGATGGAACCTGGATAGGCGATAAACCTGGATTAGAGACTTAGGTGATTAGGTAGGTCGTGGCCGACACCCACGTTGGGCTTCCGCTTGAAGGTTGTTGAGTACATGTCGTGTAAACGACGGTAAGTGGTGAGAGCGTGTATGAAGAAGTACACCCCTGCAGGGTTATCATGATCTATTCGAATAGCCGCGTCCGCGGTAAAGGACTACTTGGTTGCCTATACAGTTCATAGACAAGTAAATGGAAACTACTAAAAGCCTCAAGATAAGTGTGAGTGCCGAGGATGGCTCTTCCGTAGGAAGACGGAGGTGGATCCTCGGTAGTGTATTGAAGTGGTGAGTAGTGGACTCGTGTGCGCAAAACCATTTCAAGTTGGAGTCTCGTAGGATAGCCTAGCCAAGAGTCAAAGCTGGCTTGCTGCAATAACTCCACCAACCCTTCTTGATAATGTGCATGTATGTAGGATCTAATGTAAGTCTTGCTGAGTACCTTTGTACTCATGTTGCTACAATTTACATTTTTACAGAAGACGTTGCAACCCCTTCTGATGGGTTCTTCGTAGACGTTGACATCAATGAGTAGGCTAAGGCCCAGGTGGTGATCCTGAGCTTGTGAAGGACCACGTAGTATAGCTAGGCTTTCCAAGCCTCTTTTATTTTACTAGTTGTCTGTACTCAGACAAGTTACTTCCGCTGTTGGTTTGTATGACTGTATGACTTAAATGCTGGGTCGTGTGACCCGTACTTATGTGTATGTTATGTATGGCTCTCTGAGCCTTAAATAAAGTACTTGTGTCGTAGAGTCATGTTGTGATGCCTTGTTGTATTTGCACATATCGAGCATATTGTGTGTATGATTGAAATGCTTGGTATGTGTGGGATCTGACTATCTAGTTGTTTATCTTTAGTAGCGTCTCTTACCGGGAAATGTCTCCTAGTGTCTCCACTGAGCCATGGTAGCTTGCTACTGCTCCGGAACACTTAGGCTGGCCGGCATGTGTCCTTCTTCGTTCCTGTGTCTGTCCCCTCGGGGAAATGTCACGCATTGAGTACCGGAGGCCTGTTAGCCCGCTACAGCCCAGTTTACCGGAGTCCTGCTAGCCCAGTGCTACAGCCCGGACCCACTTGCTGATGACCGACACGTTCGATGCTGGGTCATGAATGCCTGTCCCTGTAAGTCTGTGCCACTTTGGGTTTACGACTAGCCATGTCAGCCCGGGCTCCTTATCATATGGATGCTAGCGACACTATCATATACGTGTGCCAAAAGGCGCAAACGGTCCCGGGCAAAAGGTAAGACGACACCCATGGGAATACCGTGCGTGAGGCCGCAAAGTGATATGAGGTGTTACAGGCTAGATCGATGTGACATTGAGTCGGGGTCCTGACACACACCATCTCTTTCTGCCTCTAGTAGAGCCTCAAGCACTATAATATCTATGCTCAGACTGCTCTCTGGCGGTGTTGCCTCTGAACTGCTACCATCTGGTAACATGGATGGCGCACTGCTTCCACAAATAGATTTTGGGGTTGTACACTGTGTCCTCATGTGAACGGCATCCTGGAAGGTTTCCGCTGGACATCAGTAAGAGATAGTTATCGTATGATCCAGGCAGTAAGCTTACATGGTAAATGACACACAAATTATTGCCGAGCATGGCAAACTATATTTAAATGGTTCGAAGCAGCATCAGCCGAAAAGAAATTAAAATGGTAAGATGAAACTAGGGATGTAAGTGGCAAATAAAGGACATTCGCCAGTCCCATCTAGTTAGTTTTTGCTACCTCCCTAGTTCATTTTCCTCAAAAAACAAAAACACTTTTGAACTATCATACCACTAGTGGAATTTAATCGGGATTAAACGGGACCCGGTTGACATGCCTAGTTGAAAGGGAGTGTACAACCGCTATATTTAAGTTGCCAAGGCATCTAAGCAGTTGAAATAATCTGAGAAAGCACTTAACAGTGTGGCCTCATATAAACTACGAAGACAGTCTTGTTATGAAGTTGAGAGGAAAAGTGAAGGACTCAAATGAAATAGGCATGCATTTCTTTACGGTAGTACAGCAGGCACTGCTGACATATTGGCCAACTCAGGTATAGCGTAACAACAAATAAGCATTCGAATCAAGCAATACAGCAAAGCAGACAACTGAACTATTTGTAATTCAATAGGATTACACGTTGAGGGCACAAGCCAAGAAAGCAGCCCACTCGCATTACATTTCACATGTACTAAAACACATTGGCTTACCATATGTTGCTGTGAAGCCTAGCTGCTGTTGCAATGTTCTTTGAAGATATCGTCAGCATCCCGTGGTTGCAAATCTAGTTGTTGTAGTTTATTCTGCACCATCTATTTAGGTAAAATTAATTTTAATCGCATGCACTGGTCTGAATTGATCATCAATTGTTAATCTAAACTAATTAAAGAAGGGTGTGTGCATACACGACAATATATTTGCTTCCCTCTATTTTTATGCTTGTTCGAGGTGCCAGCCCAAAAGAACAAATATTTTGCTTGATGGGGTTGGCAGCTCCATAATTAATAGAAGCATCAAATTAGTCATTCAACTTGGGAAGATCAAGAACACACAAACAAGTAATGAACAGAGGCTCGGAGCAGTGATGTAATAGCTAGCATCAGAAAATGTAGGGTAAAACAAACAAAAAGCAGCGGAACCACATGCTAGTTTACTGATGTGTAATTAAGCATAGAGAACAATAAGCAGTCTGATGGAACCAACAGGTGGCATCAGAACAAAACTAAAGCATATTAACTATATGTGCACTGGTATGTAATTTAGCACATGTAACATGTTCACTACCAGAAGTATGGCCCTACAGGTGCAAGCAGAATAACGCGTCTCATGAAAAACTGAATGATGCCCTGAAGAAATTCAAAGGTGCGGTGCTTATGCTAGGAAAAAGAACATAGGCGCCGGCCGTTGGATAATAGTACCTGATTCTCGGCGGCGTATGGGTATCGTTGTCATACTTGATAGCTAAGGATCGTCGATGGTGCTCGTGTTGCGGTTGAGTTTGGGCCGGCTGTCGCCGTCGCTGAAGCGGCTCCGGTGCTACGGTTGCGGCGCCTGTCGACATACAAGAAAGCTCATCTATGGTAAGTGAACAGTTGCACGATAAAGAGAAAAACTGAAGGAGTACAAATCAAAATAACCTGACGAGGCTGCGGCGTCGGTAAAGCAGAGCCGGTGGAGTTGAATATGGCGTCCGTGGAGCGGGTCCGGTGCAGTGGATGAACGCTTCGGCAGGCACGTTGTACAATGATTTCGGTGAGGCGGATCTGTTGCGGCGGACGAGGGCTTGTATGAAGGGCCAGCGAAGGGGCGGACGAGGGAGTCAGTGAAGGGCCTACGCTGTGGTGGACGAGGGCACCGGTTAAGCAGATCCGGTGCGGTGGACCATGATGGCGGTCAAGAAGATCTGGAGCGGCGGACAAGCCAGTCGCTGAAGCGGCTCCGGTGAAGTGGTGAGTTGGCAGTTGGGGGTTCCAAGGTGCGGAAGGTAGATCCGACGGCGTGTGAGGTCCACCGCTGTGGCAGAGGACTAGATTCGTCAGCTTGCCGTGGTTGGGGGTCGGGGAGGGGAAGGGGAGGGACTCTGGGGAAGAATGTTGGGGGCAAAGAGGGGAAAAAATGGAGTTACCAAAGCAGCCCTTTTCCGTTCATGTGGTAGGGGTAAAACAGGAATATCGCAGGGCTAAACTTTCGGGCGCGTGATATTTTGATGTGAGCGGGAAGTTTGAAAGCTTTTGGCGCCTAAAATTATAAGTATTCTGCTCTCGTACGACCGACTATGATATCATGGCCGACAATTTGTTTGTTTTGCACGCAAAAAAATGTGCAAGTTTTGGAAATCAATGTCTCCAACTCGAAACTTAGATTGTCCATTCAATTCAAATATGGATCATTGAACTACTACAAGCAAATACCATCATACGGTCCAATTCAAATGAAATTCTAAATGTATTTATCCTAAATATGATGACAAAAGCAAAAATGTGTATGTGTATGAATAAAGTGGATGATTATAAAGTTTGAACATGCCCGTATGTGTATATCTCTAGGTTTGATATATGAATTTGAAATCACGAAATCCCGGCTTAAAAAATGTACCTCCGTTTAAATGAATTACAAAAGCTAATGATGGAGTCGAATTCCAAAATTCCAATCTTAGGTTTGTAATTCTGGTACATCAAGGTATATCACGCATGTTCAAAAGTATCGTTATCTCATAGTACAAACTGTGAAACAAATTGATCAACCATGAGTGCACAATATCTCAATCACACTAAAGTCCCTCAAATATAGACACCTCACTCTTTATCTGAAGTCAACCCCCCACCACAACACACACATAGAGAAGTCGTTCTCTCCCCCAAACACCAACACACGAGCAAATTAACACCCCTCTCTCTTGTAAAGTCTGGACCCCAACATAGGTCTCTATCACTTTATCTCTCAAGAATGCACACATCTCTTCCCTCACTCTCTAGATCTCCTGCTATCTCTCTTACCCAAGCACACACATTATGTAGAGTGTATATTTCCCATACACACAAAACGTTGCCCCCAAACATCTATCTCCCTAGTTATGTAGTTCTCGCGCACTCACCTCACACACCACCCCCACTACAAACAAGCACACTTTGTCTCCTTGTGCACCACTCTCCTCTTTCTATATCTCCCACATGCGGACCCGCCCCAGCTCCTTCCCTGTATACATATATGCCGTGACTCTTTGCATAGCTCCCTAATGTATAATTGTTCTCGATTTCGTACATTGTTCTCTACGCCATCTATTCTAGATCTCTCATGAAGTCCCTATCACACACACGATGACTCGCTTCCCTTGCGTCTCCGTTCATAGGCCAATTTTGGACAACGTCAACATTGTCTCCCTATCTATATGCCATTTATGGACACAAACGACCCCTCTCGCCCCTCACTTCCTCTCTCTCTCTCTCTCCGTCATTAGCTCTCTCTTTCTCTCGCTCTCACACCCCTCTCCCACTCACACACTTGATGTCTCTTCCAAATAGTCTGCTCCCCCTGTCCGCACCCGTGCTATCTCGCTACTACACATGTCACACCATTCCCCCTTCCCTTATACTAGGTTTACATCATCAGTGGTCTCTCTACTCCACATACACTCTCTCCCTCTCACAAACAAACGCGTGCACAAACACACACAAACACACACAAACACCCATTTATCTGGATCTTCATCTCTCCTCATGTCCGCATGTGTATCTCACACACTCACCCTCTAATTATGTATATGTGTCTCCATGTTACACAACACAAAGACCCATGTACATGTCTCTCTCTATCCTCCACACACATAGATATAAAGAATCTGTTATCATTGCCTCAGTCTCTAACATATCACACATGCACATTGTCTCTCTCTCGCTCGCAAACATGCTCAACAAGGGTTTCCCCGTGAATAACTTACCGTCTAGTCATCAACAGTCATGGCAGTACGGCGAACACGAGACGTGAAAAAGAATAAATCTACACGTGCTTAGACCACCTAGTATGACTACTAGGACTAGAGCAAGCCAAAAAGCGCGCCGCCGTCCCCCCTCCTAGTCGGCGATGGGAAAATCTTTGTTTTACACAGTCGAGAAGGCATTGTGCTAAGGCCCCACATGCCGAGGCATTGAATAGAATGTAGATGCTAGTTTACGGAAGCAAGTATCAATAATACGTTTGTATCTCCATACTTATATTTCTTCTCTTGTAAGAAACCGAGTTGGTGATGATGGTACGTGTGCCATCTTGCAATATAGACAGTCTGATCTATATCTGACAGATGGAAATTAAACTAAAAGATACCCGCACCCCTCTCCACATTTGCAGACAAGGTCTTCCTTCGTTCATCCTTATCTCCAACAAACCTCATTGTTGAGCAATTAAGAAAGGAAGCCTCTGGAACAAACTGGCCTGGTGGCCGCTACCGGCGTCGTCAATCCCCATGCCTCCGCTCAGTCCGGCCACCAACCACCACCACACCCCACTCTTCACCTTATCTCATATTTCTCGAGATATCATTAGTTTTTACACATGGGATTACTCCCGCAAGGGTCGATCACAACAAGTGTTCTATAAAAAAATGCATCTTGATGTTCCGTGCAATGCACGAATCTTGCTAGTACTCCTACACAAGACTAAGTTGGTAATGCTGGTGTGTCTGCCATTTGTCGTTTCTGACCGTTAGATCTACATCTAACGATTGTGAGGCAAGTTGTTGCCTTTTCTCACCAACATCCCACTTGTCTACCAATTTGCAGAAAAACCCATAATTAGTATCTTAAAACCAACCACATCCCTCCCCGACCTCACCAAAACAGCCCAAGGAATATATTCTAATTGAAACATAATATATCTCTAGTGACATATGTATATCAAAATTAGAGTGTTTTGTACCAAGTTTGTGAATAAGTATTATTCTAATTATGATTCGTTGCAATGGACATGAACATTGCTAGTATTTCCAACCATGCATTTTTTTCCTAGTATTCCATAGTTTCGAGTTTTCCATCAAGATATTAGTCACTCATGGTTGATATTTACTTTCAATCATGTACACATATGCACTATGTAACTAGCCTTGCTTATTGGCTTCCAAAGCTTAACTTTCACTCCTACTTACAATATGTAGAGTATTTAACAAAAAACTACCACTTTCATACAGCCCTAGGAAGAATCTATTGTACAAAAAATAGCAATAACATACCCAAAATTTCTTAATCCATGCCAAAAACTACCTAGTACTCCTACTGATTAGGTTCGTTTAAACCCATTTATGACAGGGTTGGCCCACACGTCTGTGCTGACGAGGCAGCTTAAACCAACACATTTTGTTTGACCATTGACACAAGGGACCCACATCTGACCTTCTATCCTATTATTCCCCCTCAAATCATTATTTTTCCTGAACATTACTTCAAACAGTACTGATGCGTGTTCGTTGGTGGCGCCGGTGATGAGCGATTTGGCCGCCGCTCCGCCGAACGCCACGCTGGCCTCCGCACGGGTTGGCGGGCTGGCCCGAGCATGAATCACGAGCGAGCAAGCCACCGCGCTGGCCTTCGCTCGAGCCAGATGGCTGGCCTTAGCGCGGCACGCGCAAGCAAGCTGTCGCGCTGCCGTGCCAATCTAGCTAGCAAACCTTGCAGACAAGCAGCTGGACGGAGCTATCTTGGCTAGCTAGCGGCCGCGAGCACCGGACGGAGCTGGCATCCGGTCTGCCGCAACATGGGCTCCGCACCGCCGGCGGTTTTGACCTCGCCTTCTGCTGGCGGGGGTAGCTGTGTCCCATGGCCGAGGATGACTAGGTGGACGAGCCGGAGGTAGGAGGTCACTCGAGGATTTTTGTTGGTAAGAGCATGTACAAAGGTTGATAAGGTAGTCTTATCTTAAGTCTGCCACATATGCAAGTGGTAGTAGTTTCTTGGCATTTTAGTGGTTTCTTGCATTATTAGAGCAAGTACAATAGAGCTGAGTCAGCGGGCTATAAGAAATAAACTAGTATATTTCTGCTTAGTTGGAGGAAAGAGAAGAGGAGAGAGAAGGTAAGCGGGCTCTTCGTGAAGAGCCAGCTCTAGCACATGCTCCTAGGCACTTTGTGAGAATGAGAAGTGGGCCACATAATAAAAAAGTAGTACACTCTTTTGATCTATTATTGTACATGTTGGCTATAAGATGGGTTGTAGATGACATGGCACTGGCTTATAGCCAACAACAGATGATGGACCTGTTTGGATACTCTAACTGAGTTAGAGGTTAGAGTTAGATTCTAACCTTGAACTAGCTCTAAACTAACTCTAACCAAAAAATGTTTGGATGGCAGGGTTAGATGGAGCGCAGATACGGCGAGGCGCCTTCATGGGCGGTGCGAGAGGGAGGGAGGAAGAGGATGAGAAGCTTCGAGGAAGTCGGGTGGGATCTCCCATGGGAAGAGCGAGAGAAAAATGTGTTTTTTAGTGGTCCCGAGAAGAACTAACTCAAATAAGCACCTCTTGGGTGGGTTAGTTTTTTGGGGTGGGTTAGATGGATCTAACCCAAACTAACCCTCCTGTTTGGATATTTTTGGGTTAGTTGAGTCCAAACTGACCCAAACTAACTCTAACCCATGGGTCCAAACAGGGCCGATAGGGGTTTCTTGTAAGGAACAATGTACGTACTACTAGCGATAAAAGGCGATTCTAGGTTGTGTTGTACTCCAATGAGTACTACTAGTGGTCGCAGGAGTGTATACCTCGTTTTGTGGGTTCAATCCCGGCCGAACGCACGGCGGCCTTTTTTTAAATAGTACTACTACACTTTGCTGCGTTGTACTCCAATGCACCAAAGTTGGTTGAAAATCACATGTGTGTCCTTGGGTGAATTTCTAGGTCCCATGCAAGAAATGGGAATTAATTTCAAACACCATGGCACTATTGATTGCCGGCAAAACGTTGAGCTACCTGGTTTTTAGATTCTAGTAAATCCAAAACTCGTCTGAAATTCATGAAACTTGGCATGCTATCATGGAGCGGCATCAACATGCCATGGTGAAATTTTTTGCCCCATTTGTGGCAGGTTTGGGTATAAGCTTCTCACAAATCAGAGCTTCTCATAACAAGCATGTTGGTTTTGATAGGGAACGTATCAACTTTGGGGACGAGATGATATCCGTTGCCTCTTATTGCTTTCAAAAAATTTCTAGTGTCAACATAGAACAACAGGAGTGTTGTGGTCAATATTAGAATTTTCTGGGGTTCATTTGGTCTTTTTTATACATTAACTGGGTTTTCTAGGCATTTTATGTGCATAATTCGAATTTGAACTACAAGAACATGCTCCAATGCACCAAAGTTGGTTGAAAAATCACATGTGTGTCCTTGGGTGAATTTCTAGGTTCCATGCAAGAGATGGGAATGAATTTCAAACACCATGGCACTATTGATTGCCGGCAAAACGTTGAGATGCCTGGTTTTTAAATTCTAGTAAATCCAAAACTTGTCTGAAATTCATGAAACTTGGCATGCTATCATGGAGCGGCATCAACATGTTGTGTTAAAAAAATTTCTCCCATTTGGGGCAGGTTCGGGTATATACTTCTCACAAACCAGAGCTTCTCACAACAACCATGATGGTTTCGGTAGGGAACGTCCCACCTTTGGGGACGAAACAATATCCATTGCCTCTTATTGCTTTAAAAAATTATCTCGTGTCAACATAGAACAACATGAGTGTTGTGTCAATTTTTGGGATTTTTCGGGGTTCGTTTGGATATTTTTATGCATTAACTCGGTTTTCTAGGCATTTTATGTTCATAATTCAAATTTGAACTACAAGCACATGCTCCAATGCACCAAAGTTGGTTGAAAAATCACATGTGTGTCATTGGGTGAATTTCTAGGTCCCATGCAAGAGATGTGAATGAAATTCAAACACCATGGCACTATTGATTGCCGGCAAAACGTTGAGCTACCTGGTTTTTAGATTCTAGTAAATCCAAAACTCGTCTGAAATTCATGAAACTTGGCATGCTATCATGGAGCGGCATGAACATGCCATGGAGAAAATTTTGTCCCATTTGGGACAGGTTTGGGTATAAGCTTCTCACAACAAGCATGATGGTTTTGATAGGGAACATACCACCTTTAGTAACGGGATGATATCCGTTGCCTCTTATTGCTTTCAAAAAATTTCTCGTGTCAACATAGAACAACAGGAGTGTTGTGTCAATTTTTGGGATTTTTCGGGGTTCGTTTGGACATTTTTATGCACTAACTAAGTTTTCAATGCATTTATGTGCATAATTCAAATTTGAACTACATGCACATGCTCCAGTGCATATAAATTGGTTGAAAAATCAAATCTGTGTCCTTGGGTGCATGCTTATGTCCCATGCAAGAAATGGGAATGAATTTCAAACGCCAGGGCACCGTTGATTGCTGGCAAAACATTGAGATGCCTCGTTTTTAAATTCTAGTAAATCCAAAACTCATCTGAAATTCATGAAACTTGGCATGCTATCATGGAGCGGCATCAACATGTCGTGTTAAAAAATTTATCCCATTTGGGGCAGGTTCGGGTATATGCTTATCACAAACCAGAGCTTCTCACAACAAGCATGATGGTTTCGGTAGGGAACGTCTCACCTTTGCGGACCAAATGATATCCATTGCCTCTTATTGCTTTCAAAAAAATTCTCATGTCAACATAGAACAACAGGAGTGGTGTGTCAATTTTCGAGATTTTTCGGGGTTCGTTTGGACATTTTTATGCATTAACTAAGTTTTCAATGCATTTATGTGCATAATTCAAATTTGAACTACATGCACATGCTCCATTGCATATAAATTGGTTCAAAAATCAAATTTGTGTCCTTGGGTGCATGCTTAGGTCCCATGCAAGAAATGGGAATGAATTTCAAACACCAGGGCACCGTTGATTGCCGACAAAACATTGAGATGCCTCGTTTTTAAATTCTAGTAAATCCAAAACTTGTCTGAAATTCATGAAACTTGGCATGCTTTCATGGAGTGGCATCAACATGTCGTGGTAAATTTTTTGTCTCGTTTGGGGCAGGTTTGGGTATATGCTTCTCACAAACCAGAGCTTCTCACAACAAGCATCATGGTTTCGGTAGGGAACGTCCCACCTTTGGGGATGAAACGATATCCACTGCCTCTTATTGCTTCCAAAAAAATTCTCGTGTCAACATAGAATAACAGGAGTGTTGTGTCAATTTTTGTGATTTTCCGGGGTTCTTTTGGACAATTTTATGCATTAACTGAGTTTTCAATGCATTTATGTGCATAATTCAAATTTGAACTACATGCACATGCTCAAGTGCATATAAATTGGTTGAAAAATCAAATATGTTTCCTTGGGTGCATGCTTAGGTCCCATGCAATAAATGGGAATGAATTTCAAACACTAGGGCACCGTTGATTGCCGACAAAACATTAAGATTCCTGGTTTTGAAACTCTAGTAAATCCAAAACTCGTCTGAAATTCATGAAACTTGGCATGCAATCATGGAATGGCGCCCGACATGATGTGGTATTTTTCCTATCCATTTTGAGAGAAGGCACACTCGAATAATGACAGACAACAAAGGCATTGTGACAAAATAGCTGCCACTTAATATCTCAAACGTTTGTTTAATTCAAAATGTGTGCGTTCTGTTAACCATTCACGTGACGCTACGTGTCCTCGTTTTAATGGCTGTAGGAGGTGCCGTGCGGACAGCTGCTTGACCTTGACTAAGCGGGATGCACGCGAGCGCAGTCTGGTGTGCACGCTGACCGAGAGGCGTGCAATCTATCCTCCAATGCGCAGGCTCACCGAGAAGCGTGCGAGCTTTACGCTATGCAGGGTCACTAGGAAGCAAGCCCTTTGACTTCCATGGCCGCCCGCCTTCCTCTCCATTAATGGCGCCTAAGCCACTGTTAATATGGGTGGCCTTACTATTCGCCTCCCATTCCCCTCCCCCCCCCACAGACCTCCACCGCCATGGCACAGAATGATCATCTGCCACTAGTCTTCAAGTTTGGTGAAGTCGACTCCGAGCCGGAGGAGATTGAAAATAAGGAGCAATGGGGCCTCATGGACATGGCCCAGAATGAGCTGGCCGCGGTGGTTGCTGCCCCCGTTCCCGTCCCAGCTCCCATCCATGCGCCCGCACCAGCGACCATCCCCGTAGCATTGATAGGCTAGTCGCCAAGCACTATCGCTGAGCTGGAAGCCGCGGGCGTTAGCGAGGTCTCCGTGCACCCACGTGAGCTCGTGTACATGCCAGTGCCCATGCCCATGCCCGTGCGCGTCCCTCCACCCACCATGCCGCCGGCCCCCGTGCGTTTGGCTACATCCACCGTGCCCGTGCGCGCCCCTCCACCCACCGCGGCGCCGACCCCCGTGCGTTTGGCTGCACCCGCCGTGCCCATGCCCGTCCCTGTGCCCGTGCGCCCCCCGTCAGTGGCATGGGACGCTGTCGTTGACCGCTACCTCTCAGCGGTGCCAGTTGTCGTCCTCCCGCGCCCCGGCCATCGACCACGCGACGACATGATGTTTGATTTACAAGTGAAGAACATTTTGTGTTGCCTTGAAGACTTCAACAACGGCGTCTCGTAGGACGACAACGACAACGACGGCGCGGCACGCCGCCTCCGCCACCGCCAGAAATAGTTTTTTGGGGGGTTTAATACTGTATCTCGAATTCTCGATCATATGAATATAAATTCGCAATATGACTGAATGAAAGATATGGTTTGAACGAACTTGCGTTTTTCTCTCTTAATGTACAGACTTATCAAACGATTTTCTTTTGAAAAAAATGTCATCAGTTTTTAAATATAAAACACTCATCACAAACGTTTTAGTTAGAACACCTGTATGCAAACCGACAGCTTCCCCAGGAAGACAAGGGAAAATGTGCCGAGCAGGATTTCTGCATCCCTTCAACGCAAACGATTGTTTTGGATGACCCGGGTGCAACCACGTACAAACAATGGGGTAAGATTTGCATATCTGTCATTTTGGGTATGTTGCCATTTCTCAAACTGGAAAGATTGACATTTGTTTATCTAGTAACATTGCCATATGCCAACCTTGTAACACTGCGATTTGTCAAAATATGCAGCTACAAATCACTAGCACTATCTAATTTTTGCAACTAAAATCACTAGCACTGTTCATATGGACACCACTAGCAGGCGTGAGTTCATGGACGCATATGCAAATGTACCATTGATTACATACAACAAGTCATCAACCCACAACGACAACGAGGATACACTTTGGATTATATCATTTCCAACAAAACATTCTAGTAAAGTTTTTCTCACACAACAAATAACAAAGCGATGAAATGAACTTCAGCTCAACCACTCGTCGGCGTTGGAAACGCTTGCTTTGAACTAGAAGTGATTCTCTGGGAAGGGCCAACTACTGTCAATCTCGAGACCAATGCATGACTGGTCATCCAGGCTGAAGCGGCCTATTTCAATACCCATATTGGGACGATAGGGAAGCATAGTAATGTCCGAGGTATAGATATAGTTGCTTCTCATAAATGGTAGTAACGTTGTGTCAACAGCAGCTGGATCGCCTTCCACCATCATTGGATAGTTTTGTCCAAGGAAGAGCGAGTTTCCTCCAAGACTTTCAATACTGAACCAGGGAGAAGGTGTTGGCACTAGTACACCAGTATTCATCCCGAATACCCTGCAACGGATGTTGGAATAGGTCCGGAGAGTGCGACCATATGAGACAACACCTGCTTCCTTAGTAACATCAGCAGTGCCCCATATACAGACAAGAAGAGGTGGTCCATCAGAATAAGTTGCCAGGCGTCACTAAGTATATGGGTCCTGCTCGTCCTCATGCTCGCGAATAAAATTTTCAAGTATAGGTGGTGGACTGTGCACAAGACCTTGGAAATACAAGAAGGTTGATTAGTGAAGGGAAACTAGCTAACCCGCATGCATGTGGATGAAACAATTATAATTACAGTGGAAGACAAACGTACCGAAATCATCAGGATTCCATGCAAAAACAGTGCCACGAGTGGTGGCAGTGAACACAAGACCCTCGTATTGAATTGCATCACAGTACTCATCCATGTATAGAAACTGATTTTTGAGCAATATCCATCGAGTCGAACCATGAAGGATGGCAACAATCTTGTCAAAGATAGCCACAACATAAGCATTCCTATAACCCCAAGAGCGGTTGGGAACTCGACAAATTGCTATCTTCCGTAGACGGCAGTCAGCATGATCGTATTTGAACTCACGTAGAATACCGGTGTACTCAACCTCTGGGTAGTCGTCTGTGATTTTTCGAAGTGGAACCCGGTGACGAGTGTACACATTCACAAGTTCCCACTCGCAGTTGTACACAATATAAACAACCCAATCTCCATTTGCGCCTGCCCAAGCATTTCCCTCAAGCTATGGCATCTTAACATCATACGTATCATTATCAAGCAGCATCAACTTACACAAGGCAAGGCTTCCCTCGTCTTCGCGCCATTCAGCAGGGTCACGACGAAGAAGATAGGGGAGATCAAACCGCTCCTGAACCCTTGGGTTCCTTGTAATGATGGTTGAGTCGAGAATGGTCTTGAACGAACCTGCCATGCTAGCCGAGGTGATGACGTCGCATTGATCAATGAGTTCCTCCACCGCGTCATCATTCAGATTAGGGCAAGAATAACGGGGTCGTTTCTGGCTTGTTCCCTCCATGGAGAAGACGATCAAACAATGGTAGAAGGAAGGGTGAAGGCAAATGGAGGAGGGAGTAAGAGCTAGTGTGCGACAACAGTTCCAAATCGAGAGGGAAAGGCGAAGAGTCGGTGGACGGTTGCCACGGTACACGAAGTGGCGCCTGGGGAGAGAACGGTTGCCACAGAGGTCACACACTGACGACAAGGGCCGAGTGAACCACATGCAATCCCATCGCACAACACACACATCTTGTTAAGTTGAACCGTTTCTGTACTCTTGTGTCAACGCAAACAGTTCATCCGAGTGAACAACATGCCGTATATCCCACACACCTTGATCTGGCCGATCGTTTCTTTTGTGTTGCCTAATCACAAACAGTTCATCCGAGTGAACCATATGTTGTATATCGCACACACCTTCATCTGGCTGCACGTTTCTTTTGTGTTGCCTAATCACAAACAGTTCATCCGAGTGAACCGTATGCTCTGTATCGCACACACCTTCATTTGGCTGCCCATTTCTTTTGTTCCTCCTCATCGCAAACAATTAATTGAACTGAACCATATGCCCTCCATCGCACACGCAACTAAAACCTGAACCGTGTTTGATGCATCCGTCATCGCAAATGTTTTATACGTTTTTGACGGTTTTCATACAACACTGTTTGCGATTATGGCATCGCACACAGTTTCTCGAAGGGTCTCTGATTGAAGTGTCGCGTTAGCAACATCCTGTAGTAGTGAAGGTGTGAAGTTGAGTTAGACTCAATGCCCGACCACTGCTGAAGATAGAGAGAAAATGAAAGTTATTCCCTATTGATGTAGGGTGGAACCCTACGTGGCCGATCTTTCACGAAAGGAGTGGATCCTGCGAATAACACGAAGAACAACAAGGGGAAACATGAGGGGAAATCACAAGGGGAACACAAGAGAAACACTCAAACCAACAAGTATGATCACACATGTGCTAGATCCATGAACACAAAAGAAGATACAAGGTCCACGATCAACAAGGGACGATACACCGTAACCGGTTCTTCTCCAAAGGAGGTCTTGATGGGGGTCTTCTCCGTGAGGAGGTCTTGATTCCAAGGGGATCTTCTCCGAAGAGGGGCCGCGGTCTCTCTCAAGGAGTAGATCCGATGTGGATGAGCAAAGCTCTATCTCTAAATGAGCTACTACTTTGCTAACCCTAGCTAGGAGGAGTAGGAGGTCTATTTATAGTCTTAGTGCAAATGGGGACGAAGTGAGGGGGTACATGGGCCTCGGGCCGAATCCTATGCACAGACAGGTATCGGACGTCCACTGAGGACTGGTCGTCCAGTGGATCATGGGAGGCCGGACGTCTGGTAGTCACTGGTCGTCCGCTCGTTCTGGCTCGGATGCTGAAGTAGCGGATTTCTGGAAGTGGACAGTCGTCCGGTCGCCGGACGTTCGGTGGTGTCGGACTTTCGCTCGTTTGGCTCGGGTGCCGGATCGCCGGTCATCCGGTCTAGGCCGGACGTCCACTCGTTCTAGCTCGGCTAGGGGTTCAGGCGCCGGACATCCGGTCCCGACCGGTCGTCCGGTGTCTTGGGCTTCGTTGGCCTTCCTTCTTCATGACCTTGGCGCTTGGTGCCCTCGTCGCCTTGTCCGGTGGGTGTAGCTGCTCCGTGGCTCTCCTCCAAGCACCTGATCACGCATAGTGTTTCCTCTTGAGGTAGTAGCCATGTCTCATGTATAGAAAGTGGTAGTTCGGAGAGGAGCGAGTTCACCTTATCTTCGATAGCCTTTGCTCATGCCCTTGTCATTGGTCCAAGTGGTGTCATGGGGGACGTAGGTAGGTGCATGGGGATGATCTTGGGATGCTCCGCATCATCTCCCCTCCCTTGGGAAAGATCCGACCTCGTATCGAATTCTTCATCACCATGGTAGGGTGATAGATCCTTGACGTTGAAGATGTCGCTCACGTTGTACTTGTCGCACGGGAGGTCGATCTTGTAAGCGTTGTTGTTGTAGAGTGCAAGCACCTTGAAGGGTCCATCCACTGGTGGTAGAAGTTTGGACTTGCGTCCGGTGGGGAAGCGGTCCTTGCGAAGGTGTAGCCACACAAGATTACCAATGTTGAATACCATGGGTTGCTTGTTGATGTTGAGCTTGGTCGCAAGTCGTTGTACTTGGCGCTCGATGGTGTGCCTTGTATCTTCATGCACCTTCTTGAGATGGTTCACACGTGCACTTGCGTTCATATTATTGCGCTCTTATAGTGGTAGAGGAAGAATGTCCAATGGTGACAATGGGTTGAATCCATAGACGACCTCAAAGGGGGACTTGCCGGCAGTTGAGTGTCTTGCTCGGTTGTAGGCGAACTCGGCGATAGGTAGACACTCCTCCCACTCCTTGATGTTCTTCTTGATGAGCACGCGAAGGAGAGCGGAGAGTGTGCGGTTGGTCAGCTCCGTTTGGCCGTCGGTTTGTGGATGGTACGCCGTGGAGATGAGTAGCTTGATTCTGAGCTTGGCGCATAGGATCTTCCAAAAGTAGCTTAGGAACTTGGCATCGCGGTCTGAGACAATCGTCTTTGTCACTTCATGTAGACGCAATATTTCCCTACAAAAGAGATTGGCAACATGTGAAGCATCATCTATCTTTTTGCAAGGAATGAAATGTGCCATCTTAGAGAATCGGTCCACAACAACAAATACCGAATCCTTTCCATTTCTAGTTCTAGGCAATCCAAGTACAAAATCCATGCTAATATCTTACCATGGTTGATATGGAATTGGGAGAGGTATATAAAGGCCATGGGATTGAGCTTTAGACTTAGCTTTGTGACATGTAGAGCATCAGTTGGTGAAGCGGTTGATGTCGTGAAACATCTTGGGCCAATAGTAGTTCTTGGAGAGCGTAGCGAAAGTCTTGTTGCATCGAAAATGTCCCATTAGTCCTCCTCCATGATATTCCTGCAAAAGCAACAAACAAAGAGAAGACTCGGTGATGCAAAGTTTGTTAGCTCTCATAAGATATCCATCTTTGATGTAATAGCGTTCCCAAGAGGTATGCCTCGAACATTTGGTATAAGGAATAGCAAAAGTAGGATCATGCTCATACAAGTCTTTTATGTGCTCAAAGCCAATAACATCCAATTCAAGTTGAGTAACAAGCATGCATATGTGGGAAAGAGCATTCGCCACAACATTTCCCTTACCTTTGATGTACTTGATGATATAAGGAAATGACTTTATGAATTCAGTCCACTTAGCATGACGCTTGTTCAACTTAGTTTGACCCTTAAGGTATTTAAGCGTTTCATGATCGGTATGAATGATAAAACATGAGGGCGAAGATAATGTTCCGATTCATGCAAAACTCGCACTAAAGCATGTAACTCTTTGTCATAGATGGGGTAATTGAGTTGCGCTCTAGAAAGTTTCTCACTAAAGTAATCTATGGGGCGCTTCTCTTGCGTTAACACACCTCCTATGCCATTACCACTAGCATCGCAATGAATCTCAAAGGGTTTGTCAAAGTTTGGTAAAGCAAGCACGAGAGCATGAGTAAGCAAATTCTTAAGCTCATTGAAAGCGGTATCTTGGGATGGTCCCCAAACAAAAGGCGTGTTTTTCTTGCTCAAAGCATGCAAAGGTGAAGCAATGGTGCTAAAGTCCTTCACAAATCTACGGTAGAAACCGGCTAAACCAAGGAAGCAACGCACTTGATGCAAGTTAGTTGGTTGTGGCCAAGTTTTAATAGCATTGATCTTAGAGTCATCAACATGAACACCCTTAGAGGAAACAACAAAACCCAAGAAAGTGAGCTTATGAATGCCAAAAAGGCATTTTTCCATATTAGCATAGAGACGCTCTTTTCGAGGAGTTTGCAAAACGGTTCGAACATGGGTGACATGATCTTTGAGAGTTTTTCTATAAACAAGGATATCATCAAAGTAGACCACAACAAACTCACCAATGTAAGGGTGAAACACATAATTCATTAGACACATGAAAGTACCCGGTGCTTCCGATAAACCCATAGGCATGACTAACCACTCATACAAACCAAACTTTGTTTTGGAAGCGGTTTTCCATTCATCACCCTCTTGTATGCGGATTTGATAGTAACCACTTTTAAGATCAATTTTGGAAAAGATAGTGGCACCACTAAGTTCATCAAGCATATCGTCAAGGCGTGGAATGGGATACCAATAGCGAACAGTGATAGCATTGATAGATCTACAATCGGAGCACATGCGAAAGCTATCGTCTCTTTTTGGCACAAGAGTGACCAGAACGGCACAAGGAGTCAAACTTTCGTGCACATGTCCATGGTCTATGAGATGTTTTACTTGCCTTTGTATTTCTTTGGTTTCTTCAGGGTTGGCGCGGTAGGGAGCTTTGTTCGGAAGTGGTGCTCCGGGGATGAGGTCGATGCGGTGCTCGATGCCTCATAGTGGAGGTAGTTCGTCGGGGAAAACATCTTGGAATTCCTGCAAAAGAGAAGACAACACTAAAGGTAGAGTGTGAGAGGTGTTAGCTTTTGGTGCGTAGTCCTTGCATAAAAGGATGTAGTGTATCACACTAGATGGGTTCTCATTGTCGGTGTTCTGGGAACGGGGGTCCCCAGACTTGCCTGCCTGCAGCCCGTGGCGTGGCTCCACCAGCGGCCCTATATGGCCCATCTTCACCAGCAAACACTCAAGACCCTCACGAGGGGCCAAGCCTCGCGAGGCGGACGACACAAGACCTCCTTGGGGGCAGCTTCCCCAGGTAGGCTCGCGAGGGATGGGGAGATCAAGGCAAGGGACACCTCGCGAGGTTTCTGTGATGCAAGCCATGACGACTGGAGCCAGGCGGGTGCCAACACGCGCAGTGTCATCATTTCCTCTTTGGTGCTAAAGAGGCAAGCGCAGGCGAGGAGTCCCGAGGCATCAGGCAAAGGTTTCCATACCGGTGCAACAAGGCCAAGACCAGCAGGACGGCAGGACGGAGGTCACCGTGGAACCCAAGATGGCATCACCACCAGAGCCTTTGGCAGGCGAAGACCACCTTTAGTCAGGATAACTTGTACTAGTTGTCTCCCTTCGAATTTGGCCATTGTGGGATCCCTTCCAGCTCAATTTTTGGGAAGAGGACCAAAGCCACTATAAATAGGAGTAGCCACCACAGTAGAAGGAGGACGAAACAGAAGAAAGGGAAATGAGTGAACCAAGCGAGATGATCCTCAACCACTCAAGCTCACCAAGCACAAGAACACCTCTCCTCATGAGGATGTTCTTCCCTTGTAACTGTTCATCCTCAGCCCAAGAGACAATCCACCACACCACACTGGAGTAGGGTATTACACCACCTCGGTGGCCCGAACCAGTATAAATCTTGTGTCCTCTTGTTCTTTGGGTTCGTCGAGCTAGGCCGTGAGATCATGACGTGCGCGAGCTAGAGAGGGGGAGAGATCTTCGTGCGCACCCGGGTGTTCGAACCTCAAGGGTTTTGCCGAAACCCGAAATACGACATTTGGCGCGCCAGGTAGGGGTGCGCTGAAGCTTTCCCCTTTGTCAGTCCGCGCTTCGCCACTCCACCAAGTTCATGGCCGACGCTCGCCGGGCCCGCGCTGAGCGCTGGGCCGCTCTCACCACCCGCGTCGCGCAGATAGCTCCTGTCGGCGGGCCTCCCCGTCGTTCTCTGTCACCCGCCGCTACTGGCCGGCGGCAAAAGAACAGCAAGCCTCCTCACTCCACCCCTCCGTGTGGCGAGACGACCACACCGCCACCCCGTCGCTGACTCCGGCCGGCTCATCGTCTCACGCTCGCCGCGCACCCACGGACGCGCAGGCCACGCTGCTCATGGCACGCGAGCTCCTGTGTTACCGCCCGGTCGATGACCTCTACGAGGACTGGTTGGACCGCATCACCGAGCTCGTCAGCGCTGCTGGGGGCTCTCCTGCACCATCCCTCTTGCTGCCTTGCCCACCCGGCTGCGGGCAATGTGGCTCACGGAGCGCCTCCGCCCCCTCCGCATCAAGACAGTGCCCTCGCGCCGAGACGCGCGGCTCATGGAGTGCCTCCGCCCCCTTCGCGTCAAGACAGCGTCCTTGCTCCAAGATATGCGGTCCCGCGGCGTGATCCACCGCGCCGTGTGCCCGCGCACGAAGAAAGAAGCTGCCAAGAGGTCCCCCATCCGCAAGAAAACGCTCCACCGCTCCCAGCACCGCCACGTCAGGGTCCTTTGCCGCGGTAGGGCCATGCGCCACTTGCCATGGCGGTGTGGGGACAACAAGATCAAGCTCCGCCTCCACGACGGGCCCCAGTGGCCACAGCAGGCTGCCGCTGTTGGTGTCAAAACCGGTGGATCTCGGGTAGGGGGTCCCGAACTATGCGTCTAAGGTCGATGGTAACAGGAGACAGGAGACACGATGTTTACCAAGGTTCGGGCCCTCTCTATGGAGGTAATACCCTACGGACTGCTTGATTGATCTTGATGAATATGAGTATTACAAGAGTTGATCTACCACGATATCGTAATGGCTAAACCCTAGAAGTCTAGCATGTATGACTATGATAATGAATCTCTCTCCTCTGGACTAAGTCCTCCGATTTATATACACACTATGAGGATCTATGGTTCCACAAGGTCGGTTACAAAGAAAGGAATCTACATATTTGGTCGCCAAGCTTGCCTTCCACGCCAAGGAGAGTCCCGTCCGGACACGTGTGCAGTCTTCGGTCTTCGTGTCCTTCACAGCCCATCAGTCCGGCCCATGGCTAACAGGCCGAACGCTCGAGGACCCCTTAGTCCAGGACTCCCTCAGTAGCCCCTGTACCTGGCTTCAATGACAAAGTATCTGACGCGTAGATCTGTCTTCGGCATTGCAAGGCGGGTTCCTCCTCCAAGATAGTGTTTGGACGTATTGAATGTGTCCGGACCTGTAACACGCACCACACACAACCGCAGAGGGAATATAATTTTCCACGAGTCCAATCTGCTGGCAACTTTTTGTAATCTGACATCACGTTTGCCCGGTCATAATTTCGAACCGCTTTTCGTCTGCCGCTCCATGTTTCGAGACGCGTTGCCATTGGCACGTCTTGTCAAAGCAGAGATCGTGTCCCCTTATTGCGGGATTTTCATCAATTCGGACGTGGGTAACCCAATCGTGCCTATTTACACAGTCCTTAGGAATAGGCGAGTTTTAAGGCGAGTGGGGAGGTGATGTCTACTACACAACCTTCTTCTTGTAGACGTTGTTGGGCCTCCAAGTGCAGAGGTTTGTAGGACAGTAGCAAATTTCCCTCAAGTGGATGACCTAAGGTTTATCAATCCGTGGGAGGCGTAGGATGAAGATGGTCTCTCTCAAGCAACCCTGCAACCAAATAACAAAGAGTCTCATGTGTCCCCAATGAAGGAAATATGCCCTAGAGGCAATAATAATGTTATTATTTTATTTCCTTATATCATGATAAATGTTTATTATTCATGCTAGAATTGTATTATCCGGAAACATAATACTTGTGTGAATACATAGACAAACTAAACATCACTAGTATGCCTCTACTTGACTAGCTCGTTAATCAAAGATGGTTATGTTTCCTAACCATAGACATGTGTTGTCATTTGATTAATGGGATCACATTATTAGGAGAATGATGTGATTGACATGACCCATTCTATTAGCTTAGCACCCGATCGTTTAGTATGTTGCTATTGTTTTCTTCATGACTTATACATGTTCCTATGACTATGAGATTATGCAACTCCCGTTTGTTGGAGGAACACTTTGTGTGCTACCAAACGTCACAAGGTCACTGAGTGATTATAAAGGAGATCTACAGATGTCTCCAAAGGTAAATGTTGGGTTGGCGTATTTCGAGATTAGGATTTGTCACTCTGATTGTCGGAGAGGTATCTCTGGGCCCTCTCAGTAATGCACATAACATAAGCCTTGCAAGCATTGCAACTAATGAGTTAGTTGCGAGATTATGTATTACAAAATGAGTAAAGAGACTTGCCGGTAACGAGATTGAACTAGGTATTGAGATACCAACGATCGGATCTCGGGCAAGTAACATACCGATGACAAAGGGAACAACGTATGTTGTTATGCGGTCTGACCAATAAAGATCTTCATAGAATATGTGGGAGCCAATATGAGCATCCAAATTCCGCTATTGGTTATTGACCGGAGACATGTCTCGGTCATGTCTACATTGTTCTCGAACCCGTAGGGTCCGCACGCTTAAGGTTTCGATGACAGTTATATTATGAGTTTATGAGTTTTGATGTACCGAAGTTAGTTCGGAGTCCCGGATGTGATCACGGACATGACGAGGAGTCTCGAAATGATCGATACATAAAGATTGATATATTGGATGGCTATATTCGGACACCGGAAGTGTTCCGGGTGATTTCAGAGAAAACCGGAGAGCCGGAGGGTTACCGGACCCCCCCCCCCCCGGGAGAAGTAATGGACCATATGGGCCTTAGTGGAGAGAGAGAAGGGCAGCCAGTGTGGGCCGCGCGCCTCCTCTCCCCTGGTCCGAATTGGACTAGGAGAGGGGGGGGCCCTTTCCTTCTCCCTCCCCACTTCCTTCCCCCTCCTAGTAGGAGTCCTACTCCTACTAGGAGGAGGACTCCTCCTTGGTGCGCCATAGGGCCGGCCGGCCTCCTCCCCTTGCTCCTTTATATACGGGGGCAGGGGCACCCCTAGACACACAAGTTGATCCACGTGATCGTTTTCTTAGCCGTGTGCGGTGCCCCCTTCCACCATAATCCTCGATAATATTGTAGTGGTGCTTAGGCGAAGCCCTGCGATAGTTGAACATCAAGATCGTCACCACGCCATCATGCTGATGGAACTCTTCCCTAACACTTTGCTAGATCGGAGTCCGGGGATCGTCATCGAGCTGAACGTGTGCTACAACTCGGAGGTACCGTACGTTCGGTACTTGGATCGGTCGGATCGGGAAGACGTACGACTACTTCCTCTACGTTGTGTCAACACTTCCGTTGCCGGTCTACGAGGGTACGTAGACAACACTCTCCCCTCTCGTTGCTATGCATCACCATGATCTTGCGTGTGCGTAGGAATGTTTTTGAAATTACTATGTTTCCCAGCAGTGGCATCCGAGCCTAGGTTTTATGTGTTGATGTTATATGCACGAGTAGAACACAAGTGAGTTGTGGGCGATATAAGTCACACTACTTACCAGCATGTCATACTTTGGTTCGGCGGTATTGTTGGACGAAGCGACCCGGACCGACATTACGCGTACGCTTACGCGAGACCAGTTCTCCCAACGTGCTTTGCACAAAGGTGGCTAGCGGGTGTCAGTTTCTCCAACTTTAGTTGAACCAAGTGTGGCTACGCCCGGTCCTTGCGAAGGTTAAAATAGCACCAACTTGACAAACTATCGTTGTGGTTTTGATGCGTAGGTAAGATTGGTTCTTGCTTAAGCCCATAGCAGCCACGTAAAACTTGCAACAACAAAGTAGAGGACGTCTAACTTGTTTTTGCAGGGCATGTTGTGATGTGATATGGTCAAGACATGATGCTAAATTTTATTGTATGAGATGATCATGTTTTGTAACCGAGTTATCGGCAACTGGCAGGAGCCATATGGTTGTCGCTTTATTGTATGCAATGCAATTGCGCTATAATGCTTTACTTTATCACTAAGCGGTAGCAATATTCATGGAAGCATAAGTTTGGCGAGACGACAACGATGCTACGATGGTGATCAAGGTGTCGCACCGGTGACGATGGTGATCATGACGGTGCTTCGAAGATGGAGATCACAAGCACAAGATGATGATGGCCATATCATATCACTTATATTGATTGCATGTGATGTTTATCTTTTATGCATCTTATCTTGCTTTGTTTGACGGTAGCATTTTAAGATGATCTCGCACTAATTATCAAGAAGTGTTCTCCCTGAGTATGCACCGTTGCGAAAGTTCTTCGTGCTGAGACACCACGTGTTGATCGGGTGTGATAGGCTCTACGTTCAAATACAACGGGTGCAAAACAGTTGCACACGCGGAATACTCAGGTTATACTTGATGAGACAAGCATATACAGATATGGCCTCGGAACACGGAGACCAAAAGGTCGAGCGTGAATCATATAGTAGATATGATCAACATAGTGATGTTCACCAATGAAACTACTCCATCTCACGTGATGATCGGACATGGTTTAGTTGATTTGGATCACGTAATCACTTAGAGGATTAGAGGGATGTCTATCTAAGTGGGAGTTCTTTAGTAATATGATTAATTGAACCTAAATTTATCATGAACTTAGTACCTGATAGTATCTTGCTTGTTTATGTTTGGTTGTAGATAGATGGCCCGTGCTATTGTTCCGTTGAATTTTAATGCGTTCCTTGAGAAAGCAAAGTTGAAAGATGATGGTAGCAATTACACGGACTGGGTCCGTAACTTGAGGATTATCTTCATTGCTGCACAGAAGAATTACGTCTTGGAAGCACCGCTGGGTGCCAGGCGTGCTGCTGGAGCAACACCAGATGTTATGAACGTCTGGCAGAGCAAAGCTGATGACTACTCGATAGTTCAGTGTGCCATGCTTTACGGCTTAGAATCGGGACTTCAACGACGTTTTGAACGTCATGGAGCATATGAGATGTTCCAGGAGTTGAAGTTAATATTTCAAGCAAATGCCCGGATTGAGAGATATGAAGTCTCCAATAAGTTCTATAGCTGCAAGATGGAGGAGAACAGTTCTGTCAGTGAGCATATACTCAAAATGTTTGGGTATAATAATCACTTGATTCAATTGGGAGTTAATCTTCCAGATGATTGCGTCATTGACAGAATTCTCCAATCACTGCCACCTAGCTACAAGAGCTTTGTGATGAACTATAATATGCAAGGGATGAATAAGACTATTCCCGAGCTCTTCGCAATGCTGAAAGCTGCGGAGGTAGAAATCAAGAAGGAGCATCAAGTGTTGATGGTCAACAAGACCACTAGTTTCAAGAAAAAGGGCAAAGGGAAGAAGAAGGGGAACTTCAAAAAGAACAGCAAGCAAGTTGCTACTCAAGAGAAGAAACCCAAACCTGGACCTAAGCCTGAAACTGAGTGCTTCTACTGCAAGCAGACTGGTCACTGGAAGCGGAACTGCCCCAAGTATTTGGCGGATAAGAAGGATGGCAAGGTGAACAAAGGTATATGTGATATACATGTTATTGATGTGTACCTTACTAATGCTCGCAGTAGCACCTGGGTATTTGATACTGGTTCTGTTGCTAACATTTGCAACTCGAAACAGGGACTACGGATTAAGCGAAGATTGGCTAAGGACGAGGTGACGATGCGTGTGGGAAATGGTTCCGAAGTCGATGTGATCACGGTCGGCACGCTACCTCTACATCTACCTTCGGGATTAGTATTAGACCTAAATAATTGTTATTTGGTGCCAACGTTGAGCATGAACATTATATCTGGATCTTGTTTGATGCGAGACGGTTATTCATTTAAATTAGAGAATAATGGTTGTTCTATTTATATGAGTAATATCTTTTATGGTCATGCACCCTTAAAGAGTGGTCTATTCTTATTAAATCTCGATAGTAGTGACACACATATTCATAATGTTGAAGCCACAAGATGTAGAGTTGATAATGATAGTGCAACTTATTTGTGGCACTGCCGTTTGGGTCATATCGGTATAAAGAGCATAAAGAAATTCCATACTGATGGACTTTTGGAACCACTTGATTATGAATCACTTGGTACTTGCGAACCGTGCCTTATGGGTAAGGTGACAAAAACACTGTTCTCCGGTACTATGGAGAGAGCAACAGATTTGTTGGAAATCATACATATAGATGTATGTGGTCCGATGAATGTTGAGGCTCGTGGCGGATATCGTTATTTTCTCACCTTCACAGATGACTTAAGAAGATATGGCTATATCTACTTAATGAAACATAAGTCTAAAACATTTGAAAAGTTCAAAGAATTTCAGAGTGAAGTTGAAAATCATCGTAACAAGAAAATAAAATTCCTACGATCTGATCGTGGAGGAGAATATTTGAGTTACGAGTTTGGTGTACATTTGAAACAATGCGGAATAGTTTCGCAACTCACGCCACCCGGAACATCACAGCATAATGGTGTGTCCGAACGTCGTAATCGTACTTTACTTGATATGGTGCGATCTATGATGTCTCTTACTAATTTACCGCTATCGTTTTGGGGTTATGCTGTAGAGACGGCCGCATTCACGTTAAATAGGGCACCATCAGAATCCGTTGAGACGACGCCTTATGAACTATGGTTTGGCAAGAAACCAAAGTTGTCGTTTCTGAAAGTTTGGGGTTGCGATGCTTATGTGAAAAACCTTCAACCTGATAAGCTCGAACCCAAATCGGAGAAATGTGTCTTCATAGGATATCCAAAGGAAACTATTGGATACACCTTCTATCACAGATCAGAAGGCAAGACTTTTGTTGCTAAATTCGGAAACTTTCTAGAGAAGGAGTTTCTCGCGAATGAAGTGAGTGGGAGGAAAGTAGAACTTGATGAGGTAACTATACCTGCTCCCTTATTGGAAAGTAGTACATCACAGAAACCAGTTTCTATGACACCTACACCAATTAGTGAAGAAGCTAATGGTGATGATCATGAAACTTCAGAACAAGATACTACTGAACCTCGTAGATCAACCAGAGTAAGATCCACACCAGAGTGGTACGGTAATCCTGTTCTGGAAGTCATGCTACTAGATCATGATGAACCTACGAACTATGGAGAAGCGGTGAGCCCAGATTCCGCAAAATGGCTTGAAGCCATGAAATCTGAGATGGGATCCATGTATGAGAACAAAGTATGGACTTTGGTTGACTTTCCCAATGATCGGCAAGCAATTGAGAATAAATGGATCTTCAAGAAGAAGACTGACGCTGACGGTAATGTTACTGTCTACAAAGCTCGACTTGTCGCAAAAGGTTTTCGACAAGTTCAAGGGATTGACTACGATGAGACCTTCTCACCCGTAGTGATGCTTAAGTCTGTCCGAATCATGTTAGCAATTGCCGCATTTTATGATTACAAAATTTGGCAGATGGATGTCAAAACTGCATTCCTGAATGGATTTCTAGAAGAAGAGTTGTATATGATGCAGCCGAAAGGTTTTGTCGATCCAAAGGGAGCTAACAAAGTGTGCAACCTCCAGCGATCCATTTATGGACTGGTGCAAGCCCCTCAGAATTGGAATAAACACTTTGATAGTGTGATCAAAGCATTTGGTTTTGTACATACTTTTGGAGAAGCCTGTATTTACAAGAAAGTGAGTGGGAGCTCTGTAGCATTTCTGATATTATATGTAGATGACATATTACTAATCGAAAATGATATAGAATTTCTGGATAGCATAAAGGGATACTTGAATAAGAGTTTTTCAATGAAAGACCTCGGTGAAGCTGCTTACATATTGGGCATTAAGATCTATAGAGACAGATCAAGACGCTTAATTGGACTTTCACAAAGCACATACCTTGACAAAGTTTTGAAAAAGTTCAAAATGGATCAAGCAAAGAAAGGATTCTTGCCTGTGTTACAAGGTGTGAAATTGAGTAAGACTCAATGCCCGACCAATGCAGAAGATAGAGAGAAAATGAAAGATGTTCCCTATGCTTCAGCCATAGGCTCTATCATGTATGCAATGCTGTGTACCAGACCTGATGTGTGTCTTGCTATAAGTCTAGTAGGGAGGTACCAAAGTAATCCAGGAGTGGATCACTGGACAGCGGTCAAGAACATCCTGAAATACCTGAAAAGGACTAAGGATATGTTTCTCATATATGGAGGTGACAAAGAGCTCATCATAAATGGTTATGTTGATGCAAGCTTTGACACTGATCCAGACGATTCTAAATCGCAAACCGGATACGTGTTTACATTAAACGGTGGAGCTGTCAGTTGGTGCAGTTCTAAACAAAGCGTTGTGGCGGGATCTACATGTGAAGCAGAGTACATAGCTGCTTCGGAAGCAGCAAACGAAGGAGTCTGGATGAAGGAGTTCATATCCGATCTAGGTGTCATACCTAGTGCATCGGGTCCAATGAAAATCTTTTGTGACAATACTGGTGCAATTTCCTTGGCAAAGGAATCCAGATTTCACAAGAGAACCAAGCACATCAAGAGACGCTTCAATTCCATCTGGGATCTAGTCCAGGTGGGAGACATAGAGATTTGCAAGATACATACGGATCTGAATGTTGCAGACCCATTGACTAAGCCTCTTCCACGAGCAAAACATGATCAACACCAAAGCTCCATGGGTGTTAGAATCATTACTGTGTAATCTAGATTATTGACTCTAGTGCAAGTGGGAGACTGAAGGAAATATGCCCTAGAGGCAATAATAATGTTATTATTTTATTTCCTTATATCATGATAAATGTTTATTATTCATGCTAGAATTGTATTATCCGGAAACATAATACTTGTGTGAATACATAGACAAACTAAACGTCACTAGTATGCCTCTACTTGACTAGCTCGTTAATCAAAGATGGTTATGTTTCCTAACCATAGACATGTGTTGTCATTTGATTAACGGGATCACATTATTAGGAGAATGATGTGATTGACATGACCCATTCCATTAGCTTAGCACCCGATCGTTTAGTATGTTGCTATTGCTTTCTTCATGACTTATACATGTTCCTATGACTATGAGATTATGCAACTCCCGTTTGCCGGAGGAACACTTTGTGTGCTACCAAACGTCACAACGTAACTGGGTGATTATAAAGGAGCTCTAAAGGTGTCTCCAAAGGTAAATGTTGGGTTGGCGTATTTCGAGATTAGGATTTGTCACTCTGATTGTCGGAGAGGTATCTCTAGGCCCTCTCGATAATGCACATCACATAAGCCTTGCAAGCATTGCAACTAATGAGTTAGTTGCAAGATGATGTATTACAAAACGAGTAAAGAGACTTGCCGGTAACGAGATTGAACTAGGTATTGAGATACCGACGATCGAATCTCGGGCAAGTAACATACCGATGACAAAGGGAACAACGTATGTTGTTATGCGGTCTGACCGATAAAGATCTTCATAGAATATGTGGGAGCCAATATGAACATCTAGGTTCTGCTATTGGTTATTGACCGGAGACATGTCTTGGTCATGTCTACATTAAGCCGTAGGGTCCGCACGCTTAAGGTTTCGATGACAGTTATATTATGAGTTTATGAGTTTTGATGTACCGAAGTTAGTTCGGAGTCCCGGATGTGATCACGGACATGACGAGGAGTCTCGAAATGGTCGAGACATAAAGATTGATATATTGGACGGCTATATTCGGACACCGGAAGTGTTCCGGGTGATTTCGGAGAAAACCGGAGAGCCGGAGGGTTACCGGAACCCCCCTGGGAGAAGTAATGGGCCATATGGGCCTTAGTGGAGAGAGAGAAGGGTAGCCAGGGTGGGCCGCATGCCTCCTCCCCCTGGTCTGAATTGGACTAGGAGCGGGGGGGCAGCGCCCCCCTTTCCTTCCCCCTCCCCACTTCCTTCCCCCTCCTAGTAGGAGTCCTACTCCTACTAGGAGGAGGACTCCTCCTTGGTGCGCCGTAGGGCCGGTCGGCCTCCTCCCCTTGCTGCTTTATATACGGGGGCAGGGGGCACCCCTAGACACACAAGTTGATCCACGTGATCGTTTTATTAGCTGTGTGTGGTGCCCCCTTCCACCATAATCCTCGATAATATTGTAGTGGTGCTTAGGCGAAGCCCTGCGACAGTTGAACATCAAGATCGTCACCACGCCGTCGTGCTGACGGAACTCTTCCCCGACACTTTGTTGGATCAGAGTCCGGGGATCGTCATCGAGCTGAACATGTGCTAGAACTCGGAGGTACCGTACATTCGGTACTTGGATCGGTCGGATCGGGAAGACGTACGACTACTTCCTCTACGTTGTGTCAACACTTCCGTTGCCGGTCTACGAGGGTACATAGACAAAACTCTCCCCTCTCGTTGCCATGCATCACCATGATCTTGCGTGTGCGTAGGAATTTTTTTGAAATTACTACGTTCCCCAACACCCAACACACCCAATACAATGGTAAATTTTATAGGTGCACTAGTTCGGCGAAGAGATGGTGATACAAGTGGTATATGAATGGTAGATAAAGGTTTTTGTAATCTGAAAATATAAAAACAGCAAGGTAACTAATGATAAAAGTGAGCGTAAACGGTATTGCAATGCTAGGAAACAAGGCCTAGGGTTCATACTTTCACTAGTGCAAGCCCTCTCAACAATAATAACATAATTGGATCATATAACTATCCCTCAACATGCAACAAAGAGTCACTCCAAAGTCACTAATAGCGGAGAACAAACGAAGAGATTATGGTAGGGTACGAAACCACCTCAAAGTTATTCTTTCCAATCAATCTGTTGGGCTATTCCTATAAGTGTCACAAACAGCCCTAGAGTTCGTACTAGAATAACATCTTAAGACACAAATCAACCAAAACCCTAATGTCACCTAGATACTCCAATGTCACCTCAAGTATCCGTGGGTATGATTATACGATATGCGTCACACAATCTCAGATTCATCTACTCAACCAACACAAAGAACCTCAAAGAGTGCCCCAAAGTTTCTACCGGAGAATCATGAAGAAAGCGTGTGCCAACCACTATGCATAGGTTCATGGGCGGAACCCGCAAGTTGATCACCAAAACATACATCAAGTGAATCACGTGATATCCCATTGTCACCAGACATACGCACGGCAAGACATACATCAAGTGTTCTCAAATCTTTAAAGACTCAATCTGATAGGATAACTTCAAAAGGGAAACTCAATCCATTACAAGAGAGTAGAGGGGGAGAAATATCATAAGATCCAAATATAATAGCGAAGCTCGCGATACATCAAGATCATGCCACCTCAAGAACACAAGAGAGAGAGATCAAACACATAGCTACTGGTACATACCCTCAGCCCCGAGGGAGAACTACTTCCTCCTTGTCATGGCGAGCACCGGGATGATGAAGATGTCCACCGAAGAGGGATTCTATCGGCGTTCTGGGAATGGGGTCCCCAGACCTACCTGCCTGCGGCCCATGGTGTGGCTGAGCCAGCAGGCCGTACGGCCCGTCTTCATCAACAAGGCATCCAGGACCCTCACGAGGGGTCAAGCCTCGTGAGGCGGACGATGCAAGACCTCCTCTGGAGCGGCCTGGTCAGGCAAGCTCACGAGGATCGGAGATATCAAGGAGAGGCGAACCTCAGTAAGCTCTCGTGACGTAATCCATGACGATCGATACCATGCAGGTGCCAGGAGCGCGCTAGCGCGCGCAGCGTCCTTGTTTCCTCTTTGGTGCAAAGGAGGCAAGCGCAGCCGCGGAGTACCGAGGCCTCAAGCAAAGGTTGCCATTTCGGTGCAAAGAAACCAAGACCAGGAGGACGACAAGGCAGAGGTCATTATGGAGCCCAAGACGGCGTCACCACCAGAGCCTTTCACAGGCGCAGACCACTTTTGTCAGGATAGCTTGTACTAGTTGTCCCCCTTCAAATTAGCCCGCCATTGTTGGCTCCCTTCGTGCTCAATATTTGGGAAGAGGACCAGGGCCTCTATAAATAGGACTAGCCACCACAGTAGGGGATCGAAAGGAGATCGAAGGGAATCGAATCCTCGCACCACAAGTTCATACGCACAAGAAGACCTCAACCTCAGGAGGCTGTTCTTCCCTTGTACTGCTCATCATCATCCCGTGAGGCAATCCACCACCACCACACTGGAGTAGGGTATTACACCATAACGGTGGCCCGAACCAGTATAAACCCCGTGTCTTTTTGTGTTGTGAGTTCGTCGAGTTCGTCTGCAAGATACTAGCGAGCTAGAGCATAGATCGGTAGGAGGGAAAGACTTCGCGCGCACCCCAGTGTTCGAACCTTAAGGGTTTGCCGGAACCCCACATCCGACATTTGGCGTGCCAGGTAGGGGTGCGCCGGAGCTTCTTCTCCGCCGATCGGCTCTCCGACGTTCACCAGCTACGATGTCTGGCCACCCAAGGGCCGGCTCCGACCGCTGGGCATCCTGGCCGGCCCGGACGGTGCCGCCTGCCCATGAAGGTCTCGACCCCGCACCCCAAGCGGCACGGGCGCCACCTAGCTCCGCCAGGCGTGGACAGCGTGGCCAGGCATCATCCACCCTCACCCCGTGGCAAGTACGAGCCGCGGTGGGAGCAGCGAGTCATGCCGCAGAAATAGCACCGCACTCACGGCGGGAGCAAGCGAACATGCGGGCGGCACTCACAGTGGAAGGGAGCTCCTGCAGTGCAGGCTGATGGAGAGTGGCCGGGACACGCTGCTTTAGCGCGTTGCTGAGCTGCTGGATGCAGCGGCGTCGGGAGCGCCACCCTTCTGTTATCGACTCCCTCAGGCCACTGCAAGGTCGCGCGGCGAGCCTCACCACATCTGCACGCCATCGACTACGCTCGGGGGCTTCGTCAACATCAGCACGGCCGGCAACGTAGGGGGCTCCAACCCCCCCCCCCATGCCTCCCTCGACAAGCACGAGCGCAAGCGTCACCCCCCATGGTCCCGGCCGGATGCCATATTATCATCCCCAGGATGCCATCATGGGCGGAGCAACATGGAGCATGGGGCACCACGGCGAGGTGTTCGAGGTGACGGCCCCGGGAGCCTACGTGCCCCGCATGATGGACCAAGGGTATGCACCAGAGGATGACATTGGCTCATTCGTTGGAGAATATTGGGGGGAAGGGGCCCTGGTAGCTGAAGCCTTCCAAGAGCCAACGGAGAACTGCAACGATCGCGCCGGCAGCGGCAATTACAGGGTACCGCTAGTCTCTCAAGAACAGGCTTACGCTAACCATGGACTACAGATGAACTAGGTTGCTGCGTCGATCGACGACCCAGGAACGGCGGCACCCGCTTTAACAAGGGAGTCATGCTGGGGGCCACCAAGAGGGAGCCAGGAGCAAGGCCCCTCCCCGCGGCGCGTGACGCCTGACGACACCCGGAGGTAGGCCCTCTGCCGGGGAGGCCTCGACAACCCTTCCCTCGGCAGAGGACCCGTGGTCGCCGAGGGAACCGCTGGCGTCCTCTTTCCCTCCTTTGTGTCGTCCTGGTCTCCGGTCGGCTCAAAGGAGGTCAAGGGTGGCGCAAGGCGGGGCCCTCGTCTGGCGATATGAAGCAAGGCCGGTACCTATGAAGAAGGCCCAGTGCCTGTGAAGCTCGCCACCCGTGACACTCTCACGTAATAATGAGTTGGGGCTGTACACGCCCCGGAGTCTCAGGAGCGCCGGCCTCAGGCCCTGGGGCTCCCTCCCACGCCCAGTGGCAGCACTTAGCTCCATGCTGGTGAGAAGACTTGAAGACCCGAAGACTAGACTAGGTGCCGGACGCGACCTTTTGCTTTGGATCTCTCTTTCTGTGGCTTTGCTTTCTGGATCTGGATTTAAGTTGAAGCTGAATTTTTATCGCACGCGCGGGGGGTGCCTTTTCTCATTCGAGCCATTTCTTGCCTTCTGGATCTCGTTTGGTTTGGGACTCGCGTCCATCGCCTTTCCCTCACAAAGCTCCTCGCGAGCCGGACCACGCAGAGCTCACGCTCGTCAAGCCGCGCTAGCACTGCGCCTGGTGCTCACCTCTTACGGGACCCCCTCAAATGGGGCGATAAGCTCCGCAGGATTCTCAGGAACTCGACACCTCACGACCCAGCCCTAAGCCGGCACTGGTTAAGGTAAACCGCGTTGGGGAGCACACCCCCGGCTTCATGAGTTCACGAGGACACATACCCATGCCATGTAAGAAAGTAAAAACTGCGATTTTCTTACATGAGGGGCTCCCCCTCTCAAAATGCTCTTACAAGTTTTCCAAGGGCCACGCCCGAGTTCTGCGTGCAGAATAAAACAACAGGAGAATATGAGATCAGCCAGAGATATCGCTCGCTGCATCGTCCATGGATGCGTCACTCGCATCGTCATCATCTTCGTCGGAATCGTCCCAGCCGTCGGCGACGCCCCCATCACCGTCGTTGACAACGTCACCTTCGTCTGCCACGACCACCACCCCATCGTTCTCCGAGGTGAAGGCCCTGACCAACGCGTCGACATGGTCCCCTACCCAACGCGCCAGGTCACCCCGGACGGCCATGGGTACAGGGAAAATGGCGGCACCAAAGTCGAAGTTGGGGTTGGCGTTCAGAAGGTGGCTGAAGACACGGGAGAAGGCGCGCTGGAGCAGACCACGACCCCTCTCCTCCACAAGCTGCCGAGCTCTGGCAGATTGAGCCTCCAGGCGCCTCACCACCTCAGTGAAGAAGGTCAAGTGGCAGGCGTAGTCATTTGAGTGAGGGGCCGGGGCGTCCTCGTCGCAGATGTAACCCAGGGCGGTGTTGGCCTTGTTCCAAAGGTCTTGAAGCATAGGAGCATGCTCGCACTCCAGCGTTCGGTGTTGGAGTACTTCCTCCATGTTTTGTCGTGCGACGGCCTCATCATCATCAACTCGTTTCCGGATGGAAAGCAGTTCGGCGCGGGCGGAGGCCAAGTCCGCCCGCGCCGTAACCAGGGCGGCGGTTGTGGCCTCCGCACTCCTCTCGGCCTCGTCCAACCTGGGCCTGTGAGCGGCGGCCGTGCCCGCACCCTCCAGACCGGCGAGCTTCAGCTTCAAGTCATACCCGCCCTCTAGATCTACGCGAACCTCGGCCAACCGGCGATTGATCTCCTCCTCAAGTCTGGCTTCACGGGCCCCGACGGCATCTTCTGCTTGAGCAACTTGACATTCCACGTCTCCAGTCACTCGAGCTCGAGGCTGCGCTCCACGGCTTCCAGGGCCAACGCCTCTTCGCGCTTCCGGACCTCCTCTTCCTCCGCGGGCGTCCCCCTCAGTGACACAAGAGCGCCCCTACGCGCCTCCACCTGCTGCTCAAGAGACACGCTCCAGGCCTGGAGCTCCCACGTGCGCTTCTCCGCAGCCTCGCGGTGGCGATCAGCCTCGTGAGGCTCCTCCAAGTCTCGTGAGCAGGCTTCTTAGGAAACCTTAAGAGACGCCTCGACCTTCGTGCTCTCAAGGTCATGCTGATAGCGGCCGAGGTTGATGGCCACCTTCAGCTTGTGCCGCTCCTCTGCTAGCCGGAGACCTTCAGCCTCAAGACGCGAATCGACACTCGCGAGCTCTTCACCAAGCCGGCCCATCGCGTTCATCGCCTCCTGAAAGAGCTCATGGCGAACCACGCTCCGCCCGCGCTCAAGCTCGAACGCCCGACCTTCTTCGTCCTCCACCTCGGGGGCTGCGGGCGAGGCGCCGCGCGGCGCCCCACCCCTCGGCAGGGGGCTGGGGGCTGGCGCCGCACTCGACACCAGCCCGTCTTCGCGAGAAGCCCAAGCCTGCTGGGGCTTGCTGCTCGAGGAGGAGCCGAGGATCAAAGCCAACAAGTTGCCGTTGAAGATCAGCGAAGGGGTCTTGGGCACGCCTGCCAAGCTCCATGCCAGGCCAAGGGAGAGGAGTGATGAGGCCACAGGATTAGCGCGCCTGGAAGGCAAGAGTGCCCCTTCAACCAACTCTGCCCCAAGGGCAATCAGCAGACTCGGAGCGCTCGAGGCTGGCGGGAGAGTTGAGGAAGAAGGAGGCTATTTCTCAGGAGGCTCAGCAGCCTCAGTGGAAGGGGCCCTGAAAGACTGGCGTCAGAAGAAGAAAGCAGCACACGGAAAGCAACAATTGTACGATACTTACACGTCAATGGCGATGTACTTCCTCTGCTTCAGCAGTCCGAAGATGTTGTTGCTGCTAGGAGATCCTTTCCTCTTGTGGAGCTCCTCGAAGTCCACACAAAGACGACCGAAGCACTGAACATGACGGCCGGTGCACAGCGGGGCCGTAGAAGAGGTCGGAAGAATATCTTCAGGGGTGCCCGGTTGTAGCGAACAGCCGGGCACCGTTTCACCACGACCTCCCGAGGCTCCCGGAGCCTTGCCCTCGGGAGCCGCATGCAACGTCTCCTAAGCAACCGATGCCCCAGGAGGGGGTGGCAAGCTCCTGAGGATGAGGCCCCAAGATCACCACTCGGCGCGTGCTCCTCAGCACTCGAACCGCCGGTCTCCACCTAAGCTTGCCCACCTGCACCGTCACTTGGGGTGAGCTTGGCGTCAGGGGCAAGGAAGGGAACCACGACGACGGGGTTCTCACAAGGCCCCTCCAAGACGATTGGCCGCGGCCCCCATTCATCAAAGAGAGGCATGTCCTTTACAAATTCATCCTTATTATTGCAGCGGTACAGCATGCAGCTATTCCCAGGCAGTTCGGCCGGCAGAAAGATACCCGTCAGGACCTTGAGCATTGTTCAGCGCGTCCCAAGGAGGAGCCCGGACTCCTGAAACCTCATGTGGTCCTGGCTGCTGAGCAAGGTCCACATTGGGCGAGAATAGCGCTGAAGCGGAGCGACCCGGCGTTTGACGAATTCCTTCACCACCATCGGTGCAGTTACACCGCGATCCTTCAACAACCTCAACCTGAGCTAGACGCGGGCAAGGCTGGGGCTCGCGAGCCGCTGGTGACCCCAGCCGGGGTTAGGAACAGCGGGCCCCGATGGAGCCTGAAGCAGAGGACTGAACACACCGGCATCGACGAACACCCATCGCATCCGGAATTCGCTCGTGGATGGAGGAAGCTCGAAATCGACCCCTTCGCCTGCCATCGCAGCCACAACATGGAAGCTCACGCACCCTGAACATTGCTGAGGGTCGTCCAGATGCAACAAGAAGAAGTGGCGGAGGAGGGCCACCGAAGGAGCGATACTCACCATGGTTTCGCACACGAAGGCGAAGACGGCAAGAAGAGTCACAGACTGAGGGTCGAGATGTAGCATGTGGATCTGATAATGCTCAAGCACAGCATTGAGGAAGGCGGAGAAGGGAGGAATCAGGCCAGCCCAGAGGGCATCTATGAAGATTGGGATCTCGGTGGCCGTCTGGGCCGTGTGAGTGCGAGATGCGGGCCAAGCCACCATCCCCCCACTCATTGAAGCTGGAGGCAAGCATCGGGCGCACCTTGTCCATGGCTTCATCGTTAAGCACCTGAGACGGGTCGAGCGCCAGCGCGAAGGCCGGAGGCGCAACTGAAAGAGGCAGAGGACCCTTCCCCTTCTCAGCTTGCTTAGGCGCCATGGCTATGGGGCAGGCGGAGCGCGAGTCAGATTGGAGAAGAGAAGTAGAGCCGCAAGGAAGCAGGGGACTTGGGGAAGCAAGGAGCTGGAGGCGGAGGAGTAACTGTGTAGGCCGCATGGGCCACGTAGCCAGGCGGATTCAAAGGCAGCGTGGGGAAGCGGAGATGCCCACTCCCAATCAACCGCCACGCGTCGCTCCATACTTGGCCCTTGGCTTCGCCGCGAAGCCGAGCCCGAGCGCACCTTGGGCTCGGGGGCTACTGTCAGCGTTCTGGGAACGGGGGTCCCCAGACCTGCCTGCCTGCGGCCCACGGCGTGGCTAAGCCAGCAGGCCGTACGACCCGTCTTCATCAACAAGGCATCCAAGACCCTCGCGAGGGGCCAAGCCTCACGAGGCAGACGACGCAAGACCTCCTCTGGAGCGGCCTGGTCAGGCAGGCTCACGAGGAGCGGAGATATCAAGGTGAGGCGAACCTCAGGAAGCTCTCGTAATGTAAGCCATGACGATCCATACCATGCGGGCGCCAGGCGCGCGCTAGCACGTGCAGCGTCCTTGTTTCCTCTTTGGTGCAAAGGAGGCAAGTGCAGCCGCGGAGTACCGAGGCCTCAGGCAAAGGTTGCCATTTCGGTGCAACTAGACCAAGACCAGGAGGACGACAAGGCAGAGGTCATCGTGGAGCCCAAGACGGTGTCACCACCAGAGCCTTTCACAGGCGCAGACCACGTTTGTCAGGATAGCTTGTACTAGTTGTCCCCTTCAAATTAGCCCGCCATTGTTGGCTCCCTTCCCACTCAATATTTGGGAAGAGGACCAGCGCTCTATAAATAGGACTAGCCACCACAGTAGGGGATCGAAAGGAGATCGAAGGGAATCGAATCCTCACACCACAAGTTCATACGCACAAGAACACCTCAACCTCAGGAGGTTGTTCTTCCCTAGTACTGCTCATCATCAGCCCGTGAGGCAATCCACCACCACCACACTGGAGTAGGGTATTACACCACAACGGTGGCCCAAACCAGTATAAACCCCATGTCTTTCTGTGTTTCGAGTTCGTCCGCAAGATCCTAGCGAGCTAGAGCGTAGATCGGTAGGAGGGAAAGACTTCGCATGCACCCCAGTGTTCGAACCTTAAGGGTTTGTCGGAACCCCACATCCGACAGATTTCCCCTCCGGCAGGGTGCCGGAACGGGTCTAGATTGGTTTTCAGTGGTTATGGAGGCTTCTGGCGGCGGAACTCCCGATCTATTATGCTCCCCGATCGTTTTAGGGTATATGGAGATATATAGGTGGAAGAAATACGTCAGGGGAGCCACGAGGGGACCACGAGGGAGGAGGGCGCGCCCAGGGGGTGGGCGCGCCCCCCTACCTCGTGCCTCCCTCGTTTCTTTCCGACATGCACTCCAAGTCTCCTGTATTGCTTTCCTTCCAAAAATAACTTTTCCGAAGGTTTCATTCTGTTTGGACTCCGTTTGATATTCCATTTCCGCGGAACACTGAAACAAGGGAAAAAACAGAAACTGGCACTGGGCTCTGGGTCAATAGGTTAGTCCCAAAAGTAATATAAAAATGCATAGTAAAGCCCAATAAACATCCAAGATGGATAATATAATAGCATGAATACTTCATAAATTAGAGATACGTTGGAGACGTATCAGCATCCCCAAGCTTAATCCCTGCTCGTCCTCGAGTAGGTAAATGATAAAAGAAATAATTTATGAAGTGTGAATGCTAGCAGGTGCACAAGTTTGATCAATGATAATTTCAATCACCTTTTCTAGCAACATTATATCATAACAATAGTTCATCTCATAAAGCTTCTCATGATCAAGTAATAAGCTATTCACATGTTAAAGTATAGATCGTAAACTTTCTTGAAAACTAACAAACCATGTTATCAGTCATCAAACAATTACAATTAATCTTATTTTCAGGAAGAGTCTATGTCAGAGCTTTGACTTGGCAAACCCCACATACTCAACTATCATGTAGTCTTTCACAATTGCTAACACTCACGCGATATTTATGGGTTAAAGTTTTAATCGGACACAGAGAAAGATAGGGGCTTATAGATTTGCCTCCTAACCTTTTACCTCAAGGGTAATGTCAAAAATAATAGTTCATGATGCCTTACATCCAATTGGATATATATATATATATATATATATATATATATATATATATATCAGAATCTTTCCAACACAATGTGCTTGCCAAAGGATAAAATGTAAAAAGGAAAGGTGAAGATCACCATGACTCTTGCATAAGGGTAGAAGATAAAAGTAAAGATAGGCCCTTCGCAGAGGGAAGCAGAGGTTGTCATGCGCTTTTATAGTTAGATGCATAAAATCTTAATGCAAAAGAAAGGTCACTTTATTGTCCCCTGTGATAGGGACCTTTATTATGCAGTCCATCGCTTTTATTGCTTCTAAATCACAAGATCGTATAAAGCTTATTTTCTCCACACTAAAAGATCATACATATTTAGAGAGAAATTTTTATTGCATGCACCGATGACAACTTACTTGAAGGATCTTACTCAATCCATAGGTAGGTACGGTGGACTCTCATGGCAATACTGGTTTAAGGGATGTTCGGAAGCACAAGTAGTATCTCTACTTGGTGCGAAGAATTTGGCTAGCATGAGGGGGAAAGGCATGCTCAACATGTTGGATGATCCATGACAATATACTTTATTTCAGATATAAGAAAACATAACCCATTACGTTGTCTTCCTTGTCCAACCTCAACCTTTTAGCATGTCATATTTTAATGAGTGCTCACAACAACAAAAGATGTCCAATATAGTATATTTATATGTGAAATCTCTCTTCCTTCAATACTCTTTCATGAATTGTTCAAGTGACCAATACAATGTTTGCTAACCTTCAATAAATTTACCACTTCTACTTCTTATATGTGATGTCATCACTCCCCATGGGATAAGCATATGAAACATATATAATTTCAGATTTATGATATTTGCGCACCCAACTATTTACTCATAGGATATAAGTGAAGCACACGAGTAAATGACAAACTACTCCAAAAATATATGAGTGAAGATCAATGAGTAGTTTAAATAATTATGTAGCTATGTGAAGACTTTCTCTCATTTAATAATTTCAGATCTTAATAATTTATTCAAACAGCAAGCAAAGCAAAATAAAATGACATTCTAAGAATGGCAAACATCATGTGAAGAAGCAAAAACTTAGGATCAACCAAAACTAACCGATAGTTGTCGAAGAAGAAAGGTGGGATGCCAACCGGGGCATCCCCAAGCTTAGACGATTGAGACTTCTTGAAATATTATCTTGGGATGCCTTGGGAATCCCAAAGCTTGAGCTTTTGTGTCTCCTTAATTCCTCTCATATCACGGTCTCCCTAAATCTCAAAAGCTTCATCCACACAAGACTCAACAAGGATTCGTGAGATAAGTTAGTATAAACCAATGCAAGAACCTTATCATACTCTACTGTAGCAAATAACTAAAATTATTATTCAACATTGCATACTAAATGCCTCTGCATATTTAATAGTCCTATCCTCAAATAGAATCATTAAAGAAACAAACATACGCAAACAATGCAAACATAACAGCAATCTGCCTAAACAGGACAGTCTGTAAAGAGTGCAGCAAAATCCATACTTCCATAACTCCAAAAATTATGAAAGAAAATTCCCACTGTAGTAAATTTATCAGATCTTAATATGAAAAAGTTTTCAACATTTTATCACATTCTGACTTTTCTAGGGAATTATTGCAACAGCGGTAAACTTTCTATTTTCAAACAGCAACATGAAGACTTGTAAAATAGGCATAGTAAAGGCTATCAATGCCACTTTTATTGAAATAAAAGATGCAAAACATTGTTCTAAATAACATCAAGCAAATCCTAACAAAATAAATTGATGCTCCAAGCAAAACACATATCATGTGGTGAATAAAAATATAGCTCCAAGTAAAGTTACCGATGAACGAAGACGAAAGAGGGGATGCCTTCCGGGGCATCCCCAAGCTTAGGATCTTGGTTGTCATTGAATATTACCTTGGGGTTCCTTGGGCATCCCCAAGCTTAGGATCTTGCCACTCCTTATTCCATAGTCCATCGAATCTTTACCCAAAACTTGAAAACTTCACAACACAAAACTTAACAGAAAACTCGTAAGCTCCGTTAGTATAAGAAGATAAATTACCACTTAGGTACTGTTGTGAACTCATTATAAATTCATATTGGTGTAATATCTACTGTATTCCAACTCATCTATGGTTCATACCTTCCGGTACTACTCATAGGTTCAAAAAAAAATAAGCAAACAACACGGTGAAAACAGAATCTGTCAAAAACAGAACAGTCTGTAGTAATCTGAATCAAACGTATACTTCTGCAACTCATAAAATTATCAAATAAATTGCTGGACGTGAGGAATTTATCTATTAATCATATTCAAAAATAATTAACTAAATATCACTCTCCAATAAAAACTGGCAGCAATTCTCGTGAGTGCTAAAGTTTCTGTTTTTTACAGCATGATCGCAAAGACTTTCCCCAAGTCTTCCCAAAGGTTCTACTTGGCACAAACACAAATTAAACACATAAAACCACATCTAAACAGAGGCTAGATTATTAATTTATTACTAAAAAGGAACAAAAATAAAGTTGGGTTGCCTCCCAACAAGCGCTATCGTTTAACGCCCCTAGCTAGGCATGATGATTTCAATGATGGTCATATAAAATATAGAATTGAAATATAAAGAGAGCATCATGAAGAATATGACTAGCACATTTAAGTCTAACCCACTTCCTATGCATAGGGATTTTGTAAGCAAACAACTTGTGGGAACAAGAATCAACTTGCATAGGAAGGTAAAACAAGCATAACTTCAAAATTTTAAGCACATAGAGAGGAAACTCGATATTATTGCAATTCCTACAAGCATATATTCCTACCTCATAATAATTTTCAGTATCATCATGAATGAATTCAACAATAAAACTATCACACAAAGCATTATTTTCATGATCTACAAGCATAGAGTTTTTATTACTCTCCACATAAGCAAATTTCTTCTCATGAATAGTAGTGGGAGCAAACTCAAAAAAGTAACTATCATGGGATTGAAAATTGAAATAAAGATGACAAGTTTCATTGTTAACATTATTATTTAAAGCATACGTGTCATCACAATAATCATCATAGATAGGAGGCATGCTTTCATCATAATAAATTTGCTCATCAAAACTTGGGGGACAAAAAAATATCATCTTCATAAAACATAGCTTCCCAAAGCTTGTGTCTTTGCATATCATTAGCATAATAGATATTCAAGGAATTCATACTAACAACATTGCAATCATGCTCATCATTCAAATATTTAGTGCCAAACATTCTAATGCATTCTTCTTCTAACACTTTGGCACAATTTTCCTTCCCATCATACTCACGAAACATATTAAAAAGATGAAGCGTATGAGGCAAACTCAATTCCATTTTTATAGTTTTCTTTTATAAACAAAACTAGTGCTAAAACAAGAAACAAAAAGATTCGATTGCAAAATCTAAAGATATACCTTCAAGCACTCACCTCCCCGGCAACAGCGCCAGAAAAGAGCTTGATGTCTACTACACAACCTTCTTCTTGTAGACGTTGTTGGGCCTCCAAATGCAGAGGTTTGTAGGACAGTAGCAAATTTCCCACAAGTGGATGACCTAAGGTTTATCAATCCGTGGGAGGCGTAGGATGAAGATGGTCTCTCTCAAGCAACCCTGCAACCAAATAACAAAGAGTCTCTTGTGTCCCCAACACACCCAATACAATGGTAAATTGTATAGGTGCACTAGTTTGGCGAAGAGATGGTGATACAAGTGGTATATGGGTGGTAGATAAAGGTTTTTGTAATCTGAAAATATAAAAACAGCAAGGTAACTAATGATAAAAGTGAGCGTAAACGGTATTGCAATGCTAGGAAACAAGGCCTAGGGTTCATACTTTCACTAGTGCAAGTCCTCTCAACAATAATAACATAATTGGATCATATAACTATCCCTCAACATGCAACAAAGAGTCACTCCAAAGTCACTAATAGCGGAGAACAAACGAAGAGATTATGGTAGGGTACGAAACCATCTCAAAGTTATTCTTTCCAATCAATATGTTGGGCTATTCCTATAAGTGTCACAAACAGCCCTAGAGTTCATACTAGAATAACACCTTAAGACACAAATCAACCAAAACCCTAATGTCACCTAGATACTCCAATGTCACCTCAAGTATCCGTGGGTATGATTATATGATATGCGTCACACAATCTCAGATTCATCTATTCAACCAACACATAGAACCTCAAAGAGTGCCCCAAAGTTTCTACCGGAGAATCACGACGAAAACGTGTGCCAACCCCTATGCATAGGTTCATGGGCGGAACCCGCAAGTTGATCACCAAAACATACATCAAGTGAATCACGTGATATCCCATTGTCACCACAGATACGCACGGCAAGACATACATCAAGTGTTCTCAAATCTTTAAAGACTCAATCTGATAAGATAACTTCAAAGGGGAAACTCAATCCATTACAAGAGAGTAGAGGGGGAGAAACATCATATGAACCAACTATAATAGCAAAGCTCGCGACACATCAAGATCATGCCACCTCAAGAACACGAGAGAGAGAGAGAGAGAGATCAAACACATAGCTACTCGTACATACCCTCAGCCCCGAGGGAGAACTACTCCCTCCTCATCATGGAGAGCACAGGGATGATGAAGATGGCCACCGGAGAGGGATTCCCCTTCCGGCAGGGTGCCGGGACGGGTCTAGGTTAGTTTTTGGTGGCTATGGAGGCTTCTAGCGGCGGAACTCCTGATCTATTCTGCTCCCCGATCGTTTTAGGGTATATGGAGATATATAGGTGGAAGAAATACGTCAGGGGGCCACGAGGGGCCCACGAGGGTGGAGGGCGCGCCCCTACCTCGTGCCTCCCTCATTTCTTTCCCGATGCGCACTTCAAGTTTCCTGTATTGCTTTCCTTCCAAAAATAACTTTTCCGAAGGTTTCACTCCGTTTGGACTCCATTTGATATTCCTTTTCCGCGAAACACTGAAACAAGGGAAAAAACAGAAACTGGCACTGGGCTCTGGGTCAATAGGTTAGTCCCAAAAGTAATATAAAAATGCATAGTAAATCCCAATAAACATCCAAGATGGATAATATAATAGCATGAATACTTCATAAATTATAGATACATTGGAGACGTATCAGGAGGCGTTCGATATTCACTGCCTTTATAAGGGGATAAGGATTCCCCCTTCTTCTCCCACGCCTTCTCTCTTCCTCTGCCCTTCCACTCTTGAGCTCCAGCGCCCAAGCTCTCATCTTCTTCCCACTCAAGCTAGCACTCAAGCATGTCTGGATCTGGATGGTCTCCTCCATCAAGGAGGAGGACATTACTGAGCTTCGGGCGGCCGGGTACCTGGCGAAGGAAATCTCCCACTGTCTTCCAGCCCGGGGGCAAGTCGTCCCCATACCGAACCCCAATTAGAGGGTGGTATTCATCCCTCATTTCCTCTGCGGGCTAGGGTTTCCACTCCACCCTTTTGTCCGCGGGCTGATGTACTATTACGGGATAGACTTCCATGATCTATCCCCGAACTCCTTCCTCAACATCCCGGTGTTCATCGTCGTGTGCGAGGCCTTCCTCCGCATCCAACCCCACTTCGGGCTGTGGCTCAAGGTCTTCAATGTGAAGTCGAAGGTGGTGGATGGCCAGCACATGGAGTGCGGAGGTGCCATGGTGAGCAAGATGACTAATGTCTCCTGGCCGAAAGGCACTTTCGTGGAGACTGTCAAGGAATGGCAGAAACAATGGTTCTACATCACAGAACCCCGTGGCGCAAACTGGGCCGCCGCTGCCGAATTCAACTCTGGTGCTCCAATGCAGCTCACCTCTTGGGTTGAGAAGAGCCCGAATTGGTCATTGCCAGATGAGCTGATAGCACTGCAGACGCGTGTTCAAAGTATGGTGGACAAGGATATCAAGCATGTCGATATAATCTAGGTGATGCTAGGTCGCCGGATTCTCGTGTGCCAAAGCCGAAGCCGCCCTCTATGGGAGTTTAATCCTAAGAAGCACCATACCCCGAAGAGGCTCTTCAAAACTTCTCACGAAGACGCCTGGAAGTTGCTCTTCAAGGGCAACGAGACACCGCCGGTCACGGATTCGGACCGCGGGCACGACATCAATCACCTCGCCAACGAGGTATGTTATTTTTAACGCATCCCCTACTTGCTTGTTTCAAGGATGATATCTAAGCTATTATTATCATTGCTTCTTCAGGACTGGATGGAGAGGGCGAAGCAGATCCGGTGTCTGGCTCCGCTGCCTGAAGAACCAGTCATTCCGCGTTTAGCGAAGATGCTGGTGCCGGCGCCCTATAAGGCGCCGGCTAAGAAGGCCACGGGGAAGGCCAAGGGGGTCCGGGGTGGCCCCCGCCGCAAGGGCGCTTCGAACACGACGTCTGAAGACAAGACCCGTTCTTCCGTCACCGAAGACGACGACGATAAGGAGGATAAGAGCGACTTTCCCTCTGATGGAGGGAGGAAGAAGAGGGCGGCCTCCACAATTCTAGAGGCGGAGGCGCCCAAGAAGGGGAAAGGCCCGCTCGCGGGCAGGTCTGCATGGGACGTCGACAGCAGTCCGGAGTGACGCCCCCGCACTAACCCTCGAGCCGCATCGTAAGTGCTAATGCTCGTACATGCCCATAAATCTAACCTCTCCTCTTTGTCGCATTGACATGATTAATTATGCTATTGCAGTCCGGCCCATGACAGCTCCCAGCGATCCTCATCAAGAGGCTCGTTGGACTCAAAGGAGATGGCCAGTGAGACACCGTCGGCCGCTTACTCTCCCGAGGCCCAGGGAGACGTCGAGGTGCTGTCCTGAAGGACTTTCCCAGGCCAGGGAGAGGTTTAGGAGGCCGTCAAGGTAGCGCCGAAGGGCGATACCTCGGCCGCCGGACACATGGGGGAACAAGCCCCCATGGAGACTGACGATGGGGGCCGTACTCGATTCGGCCCCCCTCTAGGAACGGATCTGGAGACCCATATGGCCCCGGAGTCTAACAAGCAGCCTCCATCAAGAGAAGGAGGAGCGCCTGTCCCACCGGCGACCTCTATCCAACCAGAGGCGCTGGATAATCTGTTGGAAGCGCTACGAGGCGCTTCCATTGTGGAAGAACATCGTATCCTTATGGGTATGGTGGTTGAGAAGGTTTAGTCCGTCAAGAGAGGACTGACCGAAGCCTGCAGCGGCTTGCTGATAGGTTTTGAGGTAAGCGGCGTTTAACCGAGAAAATCTCCACATAGACTGTAGCCCCTGAGACACTGTCCGATGTTCGAAAAGACAAGCCGGACAAAGGATCAATTAAATTTCGCAGGAAACTAACCAAGTGTGTCTGATGTTAATAAGCATGCGTCGCTGCTGGCCGCGACGTCTCATGCCGCCGAAGTCTCTGGACTAAAGCAGAAACTGGAGCGGGCCGAAGAAGAGCTTGGCCATGCGAGGAAGCAGCTGGAAGACCAGCAAGGTATGCAATGGCTCGCTATATATTCGGAAAGAGTAAATGATGTATACTAACCGTAGTGTCATTATATGTGTATGGCCGACGGTCGAGGTCGAGGCCCTGAAAACGCCCCTGGCCAAAGCCGAGGAGAGATCCGTCAAGGAGCAGGCCGCTCGCAAGAAGCTGAAGGCCCGGCTGAACGAGGTCCAGCAAGAGCTCCAGGACGCGGTGAAGAAGTGTGAGACCCTGGAGGGCGATGTATCGGCTCGAGATACCAAACTCTCCAAGGCTCGTCAAAGCGCGGAAGCGGCCCGGGTTGAAGCCCAGGGTGCCCTCCAGGAAATCCAAGGGGCCAGGAAGATCGCGGCAGGTAAGGCGTTTAGCATGCAAAGCAAATATATAAAGAAGAAGTATTTCTTACTAACCCGCATTCGGAGTTCTCCAGGGGCCTTCGCAAATCTGCCGTGCAGTGTGTCGGACGCCGCGGAGTTACTCCGAGCCAAAGAAGGGAGCTCCACGAAGAAATTGTTCTGGTCGCAGTATCTTGTGCCAGAGCATCCCGTGCCCTTCACCCATCAGCTGAAATAGCTGGTGGAGCTGCATAAGGTGGCCGAGCTAGCCATGAAGGATTTGATAATCCGGCTATGGCCAGCCAAAGCTATGCCCGGTAGCTACTTCGGGCTCGTGAAGCGGCTGGTGAATGCCTGTCCTCGGCTGGATGTCGTCAAGCGACCGGCCTACATTGAAGGTGCATGCATGGCCTTCGCCCGCTGCAAGATGTGGTGGGCGAAGATGGACGCCGTCGAGCTGACCATGGGGCCGCCGGAGGGCAAGGAGCACCGCACACCCGAGCGCTATTTTGCAGATGTCCTAGAGGGGTCTCACATTGTAGCAACGCAGTGTGCGCATGACACTATCTTTGAATGAATGTATTCAAGTTCCTTCTACTTTGTATGATAGAACAAAGAGGGTTTGCAATATAATGCTTGTTATGTTTTTAAATTTTTCCTCCTCTGCGACCGTGTTATGTGAAATCTGAGGGTTTTCCAGTCGTCGGCTTCTGCCCCCACATAGGTAGTATGGATGTGTTCAGGATAGAATCTAAACAATCTTGATCCAATTATATGGTCCTTGAAGGAGTTGTTTAGCGCAACGAAACAGGCAATCAGACTATGCGGCGTTAAAGCCCTCACTTAGCCATAGTAGTTTGACAATAAAAACATGGGTGCAGCCCCTAGTATCCAAGCTAGATTGCTGCAAGCGTCTAATCGGGAAGTACCGATCCTTCGCGTGATGTGGAAGAAATCTCCAACGATTTGCAACCTTCGAACAGCTGACCGGCTCTCGCCACATCATGACAGACAGTTTTCGGCTTTCTCTACTGAGGTGCTCCTTTGGATAAACCAAGGCACAATCGCAGTAGTTCTCCCTTTACTACCTTAGCCGATATAGGGGAACGTAAGGTAGCAATCACAGGAGTCGGGCAACCCAACTATTGACCAAAGACATGATTCGAAGCCAATGCATATAATGCTAAATTCGGGGTGCCAAACTATACTTATAAAAAGTGTTCAGACTTTTGCTGCCATAGTGTGGGGTGCTATGAAGCCCCTAGCAAATTGAAACGCACCCGAGTGTACAGGTGTTACCTGGTAGAATTACCAGAAAGGAGAAGACAAAAATAAAGAAAAAAGAAGAACCAGTGGTAAGCTAGAGCCATGAAAATTTGGGCCGCAAGCTGTTTCTATTGAATTTCATTGGTGCGTTAAAGCGCATTTATACAGGTAGTGCAATAAGCAGAAAGGCTATTTACTATACCTTCACAGAGAGAGCTACGTATGGGTCCTGAAGATAGGTAAAGGGATCGTTAAAGAGACCACCTAAGAGTTTTCCAGTACGTCCATGCTTCTTGTTATCTTGGTGTTTTATCATTCGAAAAGAGTCGATGGTCAAGCCGCCAGAAAAGACCTGTAAAAAGGAAAAATAAAATAAAAAAAGGGGAATAGTGAAAGCATGAGTGTCCGGGGCGGTCTAGCCGAATTGCGGATCATAAACTAGCTATGCCTCCATCGATGCCCATGGAATTTTGAGTGCGTAGTTATGTACGCGTGGTGCGAATGCCACTACTTGACCAGGACTGAGACGGAGGCCGAATTGCTAGTCTAGCTCCTGACGAGCCGAGCTGTCCCGCTGCAGGGTAGTTCGGACCCTTTTGACGGTGTCCGAGGACTCGGCAACCGAATTAAGGTTCTGCTTGAGAAGGCCGCTCTGTACTTCTGCTGCTAAGGCAGCTGTGTGCTCTTCGGTATGGAGGGAGCATTTCGTATTTCCATTGACTGTTATGACGACACATGGACCGGGCATCTTGAGCTTGAGATAAGCATAGTGTGGCACTGCATTGAATCGGGCGAATGCGGTCCGTCCGAGCAGTGCCTGATAGCCGTTGTGAAAGGGGACTATGTCAATGATTAACTCCTCGCTTCGAAAATTGTCGGGGGTCCGAAGATAACCTCGAGCGTGATTGAGCCCGTACAACGGGCCTCTCCACCTGGAATGACTCCTTTGAAGGTAGTCTTTGTGGGTTTGATCCGTGATGGATGAATGCCATTTTGCACACTGTATCCTGATAGAGAAAGTTGAGGCTGCTGCCACCGTCCATCAGGACTCGCTTCAGGTGGAACCCATCAATTATTGGGTCCAGGACGAATGCGGCTGAAAAACCGTGACGGATACTAGTCGGATGATCCCGGTGATCAAAATTTATCGGGCATGACGACCATGGATTAAATTTTGGGGCGACTAGCTCAATCGCGTAGACGTTCCTGAGTGCGCGCTTGCGCTTCCTCTTGGGGATGTGTGTAGCATATATCATGTTCACCGTTTTGACCTGAGGGGAAACTTCTTCTGTCCCCCTATGTTTGGCTGCAGGGGCTCCTCGTCATCGTCCTTGCTCTGCGATCCCTTTTCCTTGTTCTCAGCATTTAACTTGCCGACTTCCTTAAAAACCCAGCACTCTCTGTTGGTATGGTTGGTTGGTTTGTCTGGGGTGCCATGGATTTGGCACGGACCATCGAGTATGCGGTCCAGGCTGGATGATCCCTGATTGTTTCTCTTGTACGGCTTCTTCCGCTGGCTGGACTTGGAGCCGCTGAATCCGGCGTTGACTGTAGTACCGTCAGTATTATTACCATTGCTTTGGCGTTTGTGTCTGTTACATCGGAGCTTGCCGTTGCTATTTTTGGCCTCAGAGGGGCCTGCGTCGCTGGCTGTATTTTTACTACAAGCCAGCCAGCTATCCTCACCTGCACAAAAGTGGGTCATAAGTGCCGTGAGGGCTGCCATAGATTTTGGCTTTTCTTGGCCGAGGTGGTGAGCGAGCCATTTGTCACGGATGCTATGTTTAAAGGCTGCTAGAGCTTCGGCATCCGGACAGTCGACGATCTAGTTCTTTTTGGTTAGGAACCTAGTCCAAAATTTCCTGGCTGACTCTCCAGGTTGTTGGACTATGTGGCTTAAGTCATCGGCGTCTGGTGGCCGGACATATGTACCTTGGAAGTTGTCAAGGAAGGCTTCTTCCAAGTCCTCCCAGCTGCCGATAGAGTTTTCAGCAGGCTGTTTAACCAGTGTCGAGCTGGCCCTTTGAGCTTTAGTGGGAGGTATTTGATAGCGTGGAGGTCATCTCCACGGGCCATGTGGATATGGAGAATAAAATCCTCGATCCATACCACGGGGTCGGTTGTTCTGTCTTATGATTCAATATTAACGGGTTTGAACCCTTCGGGGAATTCGTGATCCATTACTTCATCGGTGATGCAAAGAGGGTGTGCAGCGCCTCTATATCAGGCCGCGTCGCGACATAGCACAGATGGAGTCCGTCTGCACTTGTCGGCTCAGGTGTGACTAGGTTTGTCACGTCCGAATAGGTAGCCATCATCACGTGTCGAGGAACATCCTTGCGATCCGTAAATCGATCGGGTATATCCTGCTCTACTATCCAGGGTCTGCCGGAGGTCGTGTGTATGACCCCGAATTGTTTTGTCTCTGTTTTTCGTAGCGGCGGGGTGGGCTGCTGTTCGGCTAGAGTTGCCGCTCTATCCCGACCACGAGGTGGTCGGTCTGCCGCACTGTCCCGACCGCATAGTGTTCGGTCGGCCGCATTACGCGAGGGAAGTTTGGGCTCCGGTGCCTCTTCGTTGAACTGAGGTAGCAATCTTAGTTTTGGGTAACTCTTGGCTAGGCGTCTGAGGCCGTATTCTTCGGCTGCTAGAACGTCAGTCCACCTGTCGACGAGCAGATCTTGGTCAGCTTGAAGCTGCTGTTGCTTCTTTTTCAGGCTCCTTGCGGTGGCTATTAGCTGGCGCTTGAAGCGCTCCTGCTCGAGAGGTTCCTCAGGCACGATGAAATCTTCGTTGCCGAGGCTTTGCTCATCCTCAGAGAGCGGATGATAACTACCGTCCTCCGAGTCGTTGGGCCTGGCCTGTTCGACGGGGCTGGCTTGCCCATTTTCTTGCTCCTCCTGTTCGGATATTACCTCAGCAAGGTCTTCATTGTTTTTGGCATCGTCTGGAGTATTGTCTTCTCTGGTGAAGGTATTGCTGCCCTTTGAACGAGGTGACTTAGTGCGGTGCCGAGGACGTCGGCGTTTTTGCTGTGTCTCAGGAGGTTTATTCTCAACTGGATTTTCTTTGTCATCGCCGCTATTCTCCTTTGGTGCATCCACCATGTACACATCGTACGAGGAAGTGGCCATCCAGCGTCGGGTGAACGGTGGGTCCTGGGCCTCTTCTTCTCCGGCATCGTCGTCCATACCATCGATGTCAGCGGAGCCGTAATCGAGCATGTCAGTTAAGTCTTCGACAGTGGCTACAAAGTGGGTGGCGGGTGGGGAGCGGAATTCCCTGTCATCAGCTTCTAGTTCGAACTGGATATAGTTCGGCTGTGAGTCCCCTGCCAAGGACATGTTCTTTAATGAGCTTAGCACATTGCCCAAGGGTGAGTGCTGGAAGATGTCTGCGGCGCTGAACTCGAAGATTGATAAACGATCAAGTTCGACATCCGTGGACTCACATGGTTTGGAACTCACACCCAGAGACGAGTTTGGGGTTCCGATGACACAAATATTGTGTGAGTTTAAGTCCCTATGTGGCTCCAACTCCAGGGAATCTGTGGCCTCCGTGGTGGGGTTGAACCTCCAGTCCTTAGATGGCGCCATATGCTCCGGATCTAAGGCCAGAGCAATTACAGGAGCTATCTCCTGAATGTGGTCCGATGACAGATTTAGGTCATGTTCATCGAGGTGACCAGGAGAGATCGTCGCGATCTCGAATCCAGCGAAGATCAAATATCCATGGATGTCCGCGACGTAGTTCAAGCTCCCAATTTGACCTGATGGCCAGGGGCATAGCTATCGATCTGCTCCAGGCCCGCAGTGCGAAGCCACCGAACACGAAAATCTGTCCGGGGAGGAAGTTTTCTCCTTGGACAGCGTCATTCTTGACGATTGAAGGGGCCATCGAACCTTTTGAGGACGACACAGTGGAACTCTCAATGAAAGCACAAATGTCGGTGTCAAAACCGGCGGATCTCAGGTAGGGGGTCCCGAACTGTGCGTCTAAGATCGATGGTAATAGGAGACAGGGGACACGATGTTTACCTAGGTTCGGGCCCTCTCTATGGAGGTAATACCCTACGTCCTGCTTGCTTGATCTTGATGAATATGAGTATTACAAGAGTTGATCTACCACAAGATCGTAATGGCTAAATCCTAGAAGTCTAGCCTGTATGACTATGATAATGAATCTCTCTCATCCGGACTAAGTCCTCCGGTTTATATAGACACCAGGAGGATCTAGGGTTACACAAGGTCGGTTACAAAGAAAGGAATCTACATATTTGGTCGCCAAGCTTGCCTTCCACGCCAAGGAGAGTTCCATCCGGACGTGGGTGCAGTCTTCCGTCTTTGTGTCCTTCACTACCCATCAGTCCGGCCCATGGCTAACAGGCCGGACGCTCGAGGACCCCTTAGTCCAGGACTCCCTCAGCCGTGCCTTCACTCCTGAGCTGCGTAGCATCGTTTGGCCAGGAAAGTTCAAGCCGAATCTGCCTCCTCGCTACAATGGCACCCCCAACCCTGTGGAGTTCTTGTAGCTCTACAAGCTGAGCATCAAGGCGGCCAACAGCGACGAAAAGGTCATGGCGAACTGGTTCCCCATGGCTCTCAAGGACGGCGCCCGCTCATGGCTCCTGAACCTGCCCCGGGCTCAATCTCCTCCTGGGATGCGATGCGCGATCACCTCGTCGCCAACTTCCAGGGCACTCGCGACCGCCCCCCGGCCACGGGTGACCTGCGCCGCATCAAGCAACAGCCGGGAGAGACCTTGCAGAAGTATATCCAGTGCTTCAACAGCGTGCGTGTCAAGATCCCCAAGGTGACAGACGAGGCCATCATCTCAGCGTTTTCCGATGGCGTCCGTGACATCAAGATGAAGGAGGAGCTTGCCATCCATGAGGAGTTGTGCACGACTTTGGAGCTGTTCAACATAGCAACCAAGTGTGCAAGAGCTGAGGAGGAGCGTATCTCCCTCCTCGAGCTCCTTGTTGCGGATCCAGAGGAGAAGAAGGCCAAGGTCAAGGACGTGAAGAGCCAGACACAAAGTGCGGCCGAGACCTTCCCAAGTCGTCCAAGGGCAGCTGTACGTTCTGCGCCTTCCACAACGTGCGCAGCCACAACACCGACGACTGTCAAGAGCTCAGGGCTATTCGAGATGGATGCTTCGGTCGATGCCCCGAGCACAATGACCAAGGCTACGACCGAGGAGGTGGACGAGGCGGAGGATGTTGGGACGACCGCGGGCTCCGCCAGGAGTGGCACGACCAACCTCACAAGGACCGCTGGAAGGACCAGCCTCGTGAGGGCGCCTGGAGGGACCAGCCTCGCGAGGACCGTCCTCAGGGCAACCCTGGTCTCCCTCCGCTGCCGCTGCCACCAAGGAGGAATGACGACCACCAACAGGACGAAGGGGATGGGTGCTTCTAGGAGCCGCGCACCATCGCCTGCATCTTGGGTGGTGCTCAGGCCCCAGCTTCCCAACGCATCTTCAAGCAGATCTCTCGCGAGGTGAATGCAGCCCTCCCCAAGTTCGAGGCCACGCACCCGCTCAGATGGTCCAAGTACGCCATCACCTTTAGCTCGGCGGACTAGCTCAAATGCGCGGCAACCGTCGGCGTTCTCCCGATGCTCTGTTCGCCCGTCATCAGCAATGTCCAAGTCACCAAGACCCTCATCAATGACGACGCGGGGCTCAGTGTCCTATCCGTCGAGACGTTCGACGGCCTTCAAGTGCCATATGGTCAGCTCCAGCCCACCAAGCCTTTCTCAGGAGTGACTAACAGCTCCACCATCCCGATAGGGCAAGCTCGTCTCCCTGCCACCTTTGGTCAGCACGACAACTACCACACCTAGCTCGTCGACTTTGACGCTACCCACATCTGACTGTCGTACAATGCCACCCAGCGCTAGCCAAATTCATGGCAGTCACCCAGCATGGCTACAACGTCCTCAAGATGTCGGGAAGCAGCGGAATCATCATAGTCCCCTGCAAAGAAAGAGACGCGGTGTGCTCCCTCGAGTGCGCCTTCCAAGCTGCAGCAGTCGGGGACCCTGGTAGCGTGTATGTGCAGAACCCTTTGAGGCCAACCACAAGAAGAAGAAGCAGCTACTCCGCACTGGGCCTCAGGGGAGCGGCGCCTCCAGCTGCACCACCTCAGGATCGGCGCCCGCGCCTAGGGTGCCTCCCTCCCTTGCATAGGGAGGTGCGCCCGGCGCCCTCCATGGGCAGGGCTCAGGAGCTCTCTTCTGGAGGGCCTCGGACCTAGCCAACATCACGAGGGAGGTGCTCGGGCACCACATGGAGGCATGCTTCGCGACACGTTTCCCTCAGGAGGACACCGGGCGAGGAGCGCACGGCGCTCAGGAGTTCATCACCAAGGCCACTCAGGAACTGCAGGATGAGAGAGCCATGCGCGGCGACCGCCGCCCACCTGGCGCTGCTCCCCATCCAGGTGTGGATGGCGAGTTGGGTGTTTGCGTCGACGTCCCAGGGCTCAACAGGGCCACATCTCAGGAGCTCTTCTGGCCTTCGCGCGTGGGACATTGCGAGGGCCCACCTCACAACTACGTTCGCATGTCGTTCGGCTTGCCGAGCATGGCAGCCGCCTTCCAGCGCAACCTGCGGAGCATCCTGGCAGGTTAGGAGGCCAGGCATCATGCAGTCCTAGTGGAGATGGAGACGGTCCTCAGGAGGACGCCTGAGACTCCGGAGCTTCCCGAGGCTCTGGGTCTCGATGGCTCATGAGGAGCGACTTCTTCGCCATGCATCTTCAGCTACCCAACACTCCTTCGACAACCAAACCAGGTGACATTTTCCAAGTTTATTTAGCTGGGAGCACCCCCTGGGCTGCATCATTCCCAGGCCGCGTGGGTCTGTCCCTGCGGCATGTATCCTTTTACGTCTAGCTTACTCTGCTGGGGGCGCCCCTCGGGCTGCATCATCCCCAAGCCGCTTGGGTCCAACCCAGTGGCATGTATCATTCTTGCATTTACCTGAGCTAGTTTTCTTTTCATGCATAATCTATCTATGGTTATCACCTGCTTGATAGTCACCCACCGTGGGAGCCGCGCACCGATAGTCTTTCTTCAGGATCCTTCGCATAAGAAGGCTAGCACGGCGTCTGTACTCGGGCCTGTCCCTGCAGCGTCGATAAATCCAACGGCTAATCTCTGTCTGGAAGGCCGGCCCCGTTCACGTCACCTCCTGGGGTCGTTGGTGCTTGGCCTTCTCGTGCGATAACCTCGGGAAATTCATTCAGCACAGGTTGCCTAACCATCTCGCCGGAACACCACAGTCGTCAAGAACCAAGACCAGACGCAACCCGCCTTGAGGTAGGGCCTCGTGAGTCCCGCGCTGGCTCACGAGTGCCTAGACACACCTCATCTAGCCCTGCCGTGCAAGCCACATGTCAGGGCGGGGCTGTACACGCCCCGGGGGCTCTCTGTAGTAGGGAGTCCCCTCCCACGTGCAAGTGGAAGCACCATGCTCCGTGCTGGTAGTCGACACTACCGAGGAGCGTCTATGCCCGTGCAAGTGCGGAAGCGCTATGCTCCGCGCTGGTGATAAACAACTGAGGGCGGCCTCACGGCCGTATCAACCTCAGGGAGCCTCGGAGCTTAGTGTCTGGCCTCATCGCAACACCTCCCCTCGGGAGAGTCGCATGAGGGGGCTGCGCTCAGGTCACACCCAAGCATACGCCACCCTGCCAGGTCCCTCGGACCTGGTTGTCGCACGCCCTCCCAAGTGGAGCCAAGGTACGAAGGTTGTTTGAATGTCAAGGGGGACTCCCGAGCATTGTGACTCAGGATCCTAACTGACCACGTAGCCGCTCACTCCTTGGTCCGTCCTGGTGATCCGGACGGCCCAATGGCGGCTGAGGTATGCGCGGGGTCGGGCCCTACCGACGTAGAACACTAGGCCTACTCCCAGATCTCCTTTCTATAGGCTGTTTGCACGTCAAGGGGGACTCCTGAGCATCACGACTCAGGAGCCTAACTGATCACGTAGCCCCTCACTCCTTGGTCCATCCTGGTGATCCGGACGGCCCAATGGCGGCTGAGGTATGCGCGGGGTCGGGCCCTACCGACATAGAATGTAAAGCAAATGGAAAGGAAATCGCTGAATTTCAAAGCAAATTTTACAAGACATATTGTTCTCCTGAAACCAAACGCGAGTTTAACGCCTACACGAGGCATGGTGCATATTACAGAAACTAAACAGGAAAGGAGCCGCCAACAAATCATCCCGTCATCCTTGGACACCGCCGTCGCCTACAAGGGATACTTCTTCTTCAACGGCGTCGCCTTCACCTGTACCACCAGCCGGAGTTGCAGGATCAGTAGCACCGCCGGTCGGGGGCGTGGGAGCGAAGGCGCGGAACTTCTTCAGCAGGGCCTCCACCTGACCCTTCACGGCTGCGGCAAGGGCCGCGCAATGCTCATCGTCCACAGGCTCTAGCAGCTCGTCAAGGCGGGTGGCAGGATTGCGAATATGAAGGTTGTAGAAGACGCGCGTCAACACGACTGAGGAAAGAATGCAGGCTTCTTCCTCTGCCATGGGGCTGATACCACTCACGACGTCCTCAAGCGCATCGACCAGATAAGGAAGCAGTTGGGCGGGGCCCTTGTCGCCTGCGGCCAGCGGCTCCTCCGAGCCCTTCTCGTAGAGTGACCGCAGTGCCGACCGAGACCTCTCCTCGAGGAGCTTGAAGGCCGCGTGGTCCTCAGCTAGGACCTTCGCCTTGTCTTCAAGCTCGGCCTTCTCTGCCTTCAGCTTCTGCTCCAGCTCCTCTAGCCGGCTGCACTCCGTGGCCTATGCCTTCACCAACTACTCCAGCTCGGCGTCGTGATCCCTGACGGTGTCCTCTCGGGCCTTCATCTTCTCCTCCTCCGCCTTGCGGCCTCGGGCCTCTTTAACGTGCTCCCTCCGCACGGTCTCCAGCTCGGCCTCCAGCGACCGGCAGCGGTCCTGGGCGGCCCAGGCATCCTTCAGCTCCACCTCGCGGGCGGCCACAGCTTGGGCGACGACCTCCCTGTCCTTCTCGGAGTCCACAGCAGCCTGGCTCAGCATTGCCCGGACAGACACATCGGAGTGAAGCCAGCCAGAGACTAGCTCTAGGCGCCCGGCCACCAGGCGACGGTCGGTGCCTTAAAGATCTTCTCGCAGCAGGGTCATCGCAGAAAGAGTATGCTCTAGGATGTCAGGAGAGGCAGAAGAACCCGGAGACAACAATGCGGCAGAAGGAGGAGGAGGCGATGTCGTCACCATGTCCTGGGAGGCCAGAAGCTCCTGAGCTTCGGAGACCCCAGCGCCTGAGATGGACGTTGGCACCTCCGGAGCCAGCGGGGCCACGGGGGCTGACTCCCCCCGAGGATGCTCCACCAAGCCTCGCGAGGATGATCGGGCTAGAGAAGCACGAGCGTTGTCGCTGCCCTTATCCATGGAGAGGGGTGCGGCCGTAGGAGGTGATTTGGGCTTGAGCAGTATCACCTCGTCCTCCTTTCTCTTCTTTGCCACGGGCGTCGGCCTAATTGCACAACGGAGAAGCGTCAAGGACGAGCAGAAAAAGCAAGAACAAGGCAGGACAAGAACACTTACTGGTCCACCGCGGCATAGTCCCTCCGCTTCTTAAGATTGAAGCCTGAGAGCCTTGTAGACTGAGGCGCAGGCGCGCGGGCTCCAGGAGCAAAAGCAGGGGCAGCAGATGGACCGGAAGTAGCTCCAGGCGGTGTCGGGGTAGGAGCGTCGTCCCGGGAGATCAGCGCCGACCTGCCCCTCACCGGAACCACGGGCAGCTCCTCTCTCTCCGGGAGGACGCCAGCCTTGTCATCGTCATCAGGCAGGGTGCCGAGGATGTCGGCCTTTTGCAAGGGGGAGGTCTCCCCCATCCCCTCGGGGGTCGCCTCCGAGTCGCGCTCCTCGCCCTCCTCCTCTTCCCCCTCCCAACGGGAATCTCCAGACGACATGTCCACCAGCGCCGGTGCCACCAAGACCCCAGGGGGCGCCGGCGGCACCTGGCCGCGCCTGTCAAAGGTGGGCATGGCGGCCACGACCTGTGCCCCGTCCTTACGAAGGAACAAGGGAACGAGGGCACTCGACGGATACTCTTAGTCGTCCCCTGCCAAGAGGCGGAGAGCCATACTCAGCTCCTCTTCAGACAAGGCCTCTGGACTCAAGCGAAGCTTGTCTTCTCCGCCCCCAAGCATCCACAAGGGGCGCGAGCACGCCTAGAGAGGAGCCACCCGCAGCATCAGGAATTCTCTTAGGAGCATGGCCCTCGTTGATACGTCTCCAACGTATCTATAATTTTTGATTGTTCCATGCTATTATATTATCAACCTTGGATGTTTTATATGCATTTATATGCTATTTTATATGATTTTTTGGACGAACCTATTAACCTAGAGCCCAGTGCCAGTTTCTATTTTTTTCCTTGTTTTAGAGTATCCCAGAAAAGGAAAATCAAACGGAGTCCAATTGACTTGAAACTTCACGGAACTTATTTTTGGACCAGAAGAAGCCCATGTAGTATCGGAGATGGACCAGGTGAGTCCTCGGCTACCCACGAGGGTGGGGGGCACGCCCACCCCCCGGGCGCGCCCCCTGCCTCGTGGACAGCCCGGAGGTCCACCGACGTACTTCTTCCTCCCATATATACCCATATACCCTAAAAACTTCGAGGAGCACAATAGATCGGGAGTTCCGCCGCCAGAAGCCTCCGTAGCCACCGAAAACCAATCTAGACCCGTTCCGGCACCCAGCCGGAGGGGGAATCCCTCTCCGGTGGCCATCTTCATCATCCCGGTGCTCTCCATGACGAGGAGGGAGTAGTTCTCCCTCGGGGCTGAGGGTATGTACCAGTAGCTATGTGTTTGATCTCTCTCTCTCTCTCTCATGTTCTTAAGGTGGTACGATCTTGATGTATCGCGAGCTTTGCTATTATAGCTGGATGTTATGATGCTTCTCCCCCTCTACTCTCTTGTAATGAATTGAGTTTTCCCTTTGAAGTTATCTTATCGGATCGAGTCTTTAAGGATCTGAGAACACTTGATGTATGTCTTGCGTGGGATACCCGTGGTGACAATGGGGTATTCTATTGATCCACTTGATGCATGTTTTGGTGATCAACTTGCGGGTTCCGCCCATGAACCTATGCATAGGGGTTGTCACACGTTTTCGTCTTGACTCTCCGGTAGAAACTTTGGGGCACTCTTTGAAGTACTTTGTGTTGGTTGAATAGATGAATCTGAGATTATGTGATGCATATCTTATAATCATACCCACGGATACTTGAGGTGACATTGGAGTATCTAGGTGACATTAGGGTTTTGGTTGATGTGTGTCTTAAGGTGTTATTCTAGTACGAGCTCTAGGATAGATTGAACGGAAAGAATAGCTTCATGTTATTTTACTACAGACTCTTGAATAGATCGATCAGAAAGGATAACTTTGAGGTGGTTTTGTACCCTACCATAATCTCTTCGTTTGTTCTCCGCTATTAGTGACTTTAGAGTGACTCTTTATTGCATGTTGAGGGATAGTTATATGATCCAATTATGTTATTACTGTTGAGAGGACTTGCACTAGTGAAAGTATGAACCCTAGGCCTTGTTTCAACACATTGCAATACCGTTTACGCTCACTTTTATCATTAGTTACCTTCCTGTTTTTATATTTTCAGATTACAAAAACCTATATCTACCATCCATATCGCACTTGTATCATGATCTCTTCGCCGAACTAGTGCACCAATACAATTTACCATTGTATTGGGTGTGTTGGGGACACAAGAGACTCTTTGTTATTTGGTTGCAGGGTTGCTTGAGAGATACCATCTTCATCCTACGCCTACCACGGATTGATAAACCTTAGGTCATCCACTTGAGGGAAATTTTCTACTGTCCTACAAACCTCTGCACTTGGAGGCCTAACAACGTCTACAAGAAGAAGGTTGTGTAGTAGACATCAAGCTCTTTTTTGGCGCCGTTGCCGGGGAGGTTAGTGCTTGAAGGTATATCTTTAGATCTTGCAATCGAATCTTTTTGTTTCTTGTTTTATGACTAGTTTAGTCTATAAAAGAAAATTATAAAAATATGGAACTAAGGGTACCTCATATACTTCATCTTGTTAATATCTATCATGAAAATAGGGATTCCAATAATTGTGCTCAAGTGCTAGAAGAAGAATGCATTAGAATGTTTGGCACTAAATATTTGAATGATGAGCATGATTGCAATGTTGTTAGTATTAATTCCTTGAATATCCATGATGCTAATGATATGCAAAGCCACAAGCTTGGGGAAGCTATGTTTGATGAAGATGATAGTTTTTGTCCCCCAAGTTTTGATGAGCAAATTTATTATGATGAAAGCATGCCTCCTATTTATGATGATTATATTTATGAAAGTGGATTTGGAGGTCATGACTTTATTTTGTGATGAATCCACTATTTCAGAAGAGGTTCCAATTGATTATGAGAACAAAGTTGCTATCTATGATGATTATTGTGATGACTTGTATGCTATAAATAATAATGATATCCATGAAACTTGTCATCATGATTATAGTTTTCAATTGTATTATGCCTCACATGATAATTATTTTGTTGAGTTTGCTCCCACTATTATTCATGAGAAGAATTTTGCTTATGTGGAGAGTAATAAAATTTATATGCTTGTAGATCATGAAAAGAATGCTTTATGTGATAGTTATATTGTTGAATTCATTCATGATGCTACTGAAAATTATTATGAGGGAGGAACATATGCTTGTAGGAATTGCAATAATATCAAGTTTCCTCTCTATGTGCTTAAAATTTTGAAGTTATGCTTGTTTTACCTTCCCATGCAAGTTGATTATTGTTCCCATAAGTTGATTGCTCACAAAATCCCTATGCATAGGAAATGGGTTATACTTAAATGTGCTAGTAATATTCTTCATGATGCTCTCTTTATGTTACAATTCTTATCTTTTATGTGAGCATCATTGAAAACATCATGCCTAGCTAGGGGCGTTAAACGATAGCGCTTGTTGGGAGGCAACCCAATTTTATTTCTGTTCCTTTCTTTTTGTTCCTGTTTAGTAATAAATAATTTATATAGCCTCTGTTATTGTTGTGTTTTATGTGTTTAATTAGTGTTTGTGCCAAGTAGAACCTTTGGGAAGACTTGGGGAAAGTCTTTGGGATCTTGCTGTAAAAACAGAAACTTTAGCGCTCACGAGAACTGCTGCCATTTTTTACTAGAGAATGCTATTTAGTTGATTCTTTTGGAAGATGATTAATAGATAAATTCCTCTGGTTCACCAATTTATTTGAAAATTTTATGAGTTCCAGAAGTGGTCAAAACCTACAGATTACTACAGACTGTTCTGTTTTTGACAGATTCTGTTTTCATCGTGTTGTTTGCTTATTTTGATGAATCTATGAGTAGTATCGGAGGGTATGAACCATAGATAAGTTGGAATACAGTAGATATTACACCAATATGAATTTAGAATGAGTTCACAACATTACCTAAGTGGTGATTTATTTTCTTATACTAACGGAGCTTACGAGTTTTCGGTTAAGTTTTGTGTTGTGAAGTTTTCAAGTTTTGGGTAAAGATTCGATGGACTATGGAATAAGGAGTGGCAAGAGCCAAAGCTTGGGGATGCCCAAGGTACCCCAAGGTAATATTAAAGGACAACGAAGAGCCTAAGCTTGGGGCGTCCCCTCTTTCGTCTTCGTTCATCGGTAACTTTACTTGGAGCTATATTTTTATTCGCCACATGATATGTGTTTTCCTTGGAGCGTCATTTTATTTTATTTAGTTTTGCTTGCTGTTTGAATAAAATATCAAGATCTGAAATTATTAAATGGGAGAGTCTTCACATAGTTGCATAATTATTTGACTACTCATTGATCTTCACTTATATCCTTCGGAGTAGTTTGACATTTGCTCTAGTGCTTCACTTATATCTTTTTAGGGCACAACGGTGGTTTTATTTTGAAGAAATAGATGAACTCTCGTGCTTCACTTATATTATTTTGGAGTCTTTAGAATAGCATGGTAGTTTGCTTTGGTTATGAAACTAGTCCTAATATGATGGGCATCCAAGATGGGTATAATAAAAACTTTCATATAAGCGCATTGAATACTAAGAGAAGTTTGATACTTGATGATTGTTTTGAGATATGGAGATGGTGATATTAGAGTCATGATATTTGAGTAGTTGTGAATTTGAGAAATACTTGTGTTGAAGTTTGTGATTCCCGTAGCATGCACGTATGGTGAACCGTTATGTGATGAAGTCGGAGCATGATTTATGTATTGATTGTCTTCCTTGTGAGTGGTGGTCGGGGACGAGCGATGGTATTTTCCTACCAATATATAACCCTAGGAGCATGCGCGTAGTACTTTGTTTCGATAACTAATAGATTTTTGCAATAAGTATGTGAGTTCTTTATGACTAATGTTGAGTCATGGATTATACGCACTCTCACCCTTCCACCATTGCTAGCTTCTCTTATGCCGCACAACTTTCGCCGGTACCATACACCCACCATTACCTTCCTCAAAACAGTCACCCATACCTACCTATTATGGCATTTCCATAGCCATTCCGAGATATATTGCCATGCAACTTTCCACCATTCTGTTTATTATGACACGCTCCATCATTGTCATATTGCTTTGCATGATCATGTAGTTGACATCGTATTTGTGGCAAAGCCACCGTTCATAATTCTTTCATACATGTCACTCATGAGTCATTGCACATCCCGGTACACCACCAGAGGCATTCATATAGAGTCATATCTTGTTCTAAGTATCGAGTTGTAATTCTTGAGTTGTAAGTAAATAAAAGTGTGATGATCATCATTATTAGAGCATTGTCCCAGTGAGGAAAGGATGATGGAGACTATGATTCCCCCACAAGTCAGGATGAGACTCCAGACTAAAATAAGAGGTCATAAAAAAGAGAAAAGGCCCAAATAAAAAAATAAAATAAATAAAAAATGAGAGAAAAAGAGAGAAGGGACAATGCTACTATCCTTTTACCACACTTGTGCTTCAAAGTAGCACCATGATCTTCATGATAGAGAATCTCCTATGATATCACTTCCATATACTCGTTGGAAATTTTCATTATAGAACTTGGCTTGTATATTCCAATGATGGGCTTCCTCAAAATGCCCTAGGTCTTCGTGAGTAAGCGAGTTGGATACACACCCACTTAGTTTCTTTTTGAGCTTTCATACACTTATAGCTCTAGTGCATCCGTTGCATGGCAATCCCTACTCACTCTCATTGATATCTATTGATGGGAATCTCCATAGCCCGTTGATACGCCTAGTTGATGTGAGACTATCTTCTCCTTTTTTGTCTTCTCCACAACCACCATTCTATTCCACATATAGTGCTATATCCATGGCTCATGTTCATATATTGCGTGAAGATTGAAAAAGTTTGAGAACATGAAAAGTATGCAACAATTGCTTGGCTTGTCATCGGGGTTGTGCATGATTTAAATATTTTGTGTGGTGAATATGGAGCTTAGCCAGACTATATGATTTTGTAGGGATAGCTTTCTTTGGCCATGTTATTTTGAGAAGACATAATTGCTTGGTTAGTATGCTTGAAGTATTATTATTTTTATGTCAATATTAAACTTTTGTCTTGAATTTTATGGATCTGAATATTCTTGCCACAATAATGAGAACTACATGGATAAATATGTTAGGTAGCATTCCACATCAAAAATTCTGTTTTTATCATTTACCTACTCGAGGACGAGCAGGAATTAAGCTTGGGGATGCTGATACGTCTCCAACGTATCTATAATTTTTGATTGTTACATGCTATTATATAATCAACCTTGGATGTTTTATATGCATTTATATGCTATTTTATATGATTTTTGGGACTAACCTATTAACCTAGAGCCCAGTGCCAGTTTCTGTTTTTTTCCTTGTTTTAGAGTATCGCAGAAAAGGAAAATCAAACGGAGTCCAATTGACCTGAAACTTCACGGAACTTATTTTTGGACCAGAAGAAGCCCACGGAGTATCGGAGATGGACCAGGAGAATCCCGGCTTCCCACGAGGGTGGGGGGCGCGCCCACCCCCCAGGTGCGCCCCCCTGCCTCGTGGACAGCCCAGAGGTCCACCGACGTACCTCTTCCTCCCATATATACCCATATACCTTAAAAACTTTGGGGAGCACAATAGATCAGGAGTTCCGCCGCCAGAAGCCTCCATAGCCACCGAAAACCAATCTAGACCCTTTCCGGCACCCTGCCGAAGGGGGAATCCCTCTTCGGTGGCCATCTTCATCATCCTGGTGCTCTCCATGACGAGGAGGGAGTAGTTCTCCCTTAGGGCTGAGGGTATGTACCAGTAGCTATGTGTTTGATCTCTCTCTCTCTCTCTCTCTCTCTCTCTCGTGTTCTTGAGGTTGTAAGATCTTGATGTATCGCGAGCTTTGCTATTATAGTTGGATGTTATGATGCTTCTCCCACTCTACTCTCTTGTAATGAATTGAGTTTTCCCTTTGAAGTTATCTTATCGAATTGAGTCTTTAAGGATTTGAGAACACTTGATGTATGTCTTGCGTGGGATACCCGTGGTGACAATGGGGTATTCTATTGATCCACTTGATGTATGTTTTGGTGATCAACTTATGGGTTCCGCCCATGAACCTATGCATAGGGGTTGGCACACGTTTTCGTCTTGATTCTCTGGTAGAAACTTTAGGGCACTCTTTGAAGTACTTTGTGTTGGTTGAATAGATGAATCTGAGATTGTGTGATGCATATCGTATAATCAAACCCACGGATACTTGAGGTGACATTGGAGTATCTAGGTGACATTAGGGTTTTGGTTGATTTGTGTCTTAAGGTGTTATTCTAGTACAAACTCTAGGATAGATTGAACGGAAAGAATAGCTTCATGTTATTTTACTATGGACTCTTGAATAGATCGATCAGAAAGGATAACTTTGAGGTGGTTTCGTACCCTACCATAATCTCTTCGTTTGTTCTCCGCTATTAGTGACTTTGGAGTGACTCTTTGTTGCATGTTGAGGGATAGTTATATGATCCAATTATGTTATTACTGTTGAGAGGACTTGCGCTAGTGAAAGTATGAACCATAGTAAAAAACCTATATGATCCAATTGCAATACCGTCTGTGCTCACTTTTATCACTTGCTACCTTGCTGTTTTTATATTTTCAGATTGCAAAAACCTATATCTACCATCCATATTGCACTTGTATCACCATCTCTTCGCCGAACTAGTGCACCTATACAATTTACCATTGTATTGGGTGTGTTGGGGACACAAGAGACTCTTTGTTATTTGGTTGCAGGGTTGCTTGAGAGAGACCATCTTCATCCTATGCCTCCCACGGATTGATAAATCTTAGGTCATACACTTGAGGGAAATTTGCTACTTTCCTACAAACCGCTGCACTTGGAGGCCCAACAACTTCTACAAGAAGAAGTTTGTGTAGTAGACATCACCCGTCAGCTTCGCCGCCTTCGCGTTGCCCGGCCTTAGGTCTGTGGTCATCTTCTCCAGCACCGACTTCGCTCGGTCATCAGTAAGCTTCGCGTGAGACCACCCCTCCGTCAGCAGCTTCAACCGCGGGTGGACACACTTGGCATCCATCATGACTCACTTGCTCCTGAAGCCATCGACCTTCTTTCCGGCCTTCGAGATCGCGTTGGCCTTGCCGGCTGCGACGAAGTTGGAGCACCCAGAGGTGTGACTGCCATTGATTCGGAGGAAGAAGAAGTGGCGCAGCAGTGCCACGGACGGCATCACCCCGACATACGCCTCATAGTAGAAGGCAAATATCGACAAGAGAAGAATGGAGTTGGGATGGATATGGAGGGCCTGCAACCTGTAATGACAGAGGACGACATAGAAGAAGTCGGAGAAGGGGGGAACTAGGCTCGCGACGACGCTGCTCATAAAGAAGGGGTAGAAGGAGATCTTCGAAGCCTCCAGCTCGGCAGAGCCAGCCCGGAGCTCGGTCTTCCCATTCTTGTTGTTCTCCCCTGCCGTCAACAGGCGCGTGGCTGTGATGTTCTTCTCTGGGACATTGGGCGCATCTAGAGCCGGCTCGTACCAGGCAGGCAGCGAAACGGCCTTGGCCTTTCGGGGCGCCATTGGCCGGAGTCTCGGAAGAGGATTGAAGCAGATCTGGAGATTTTGGATGCAAGGAGCAAGAAAGGGGATCTAGAGCAAGATGAAGGAAAGCATTGCCCGCGCCGGCCTTTTTGTCAGAAGGGCAGTTGCCGAGGCAGCATGGGGAAGCGGAGACGCCCACGACCAATCAATCGCCACGCGTGAAGTGGGGTCGCAGGCTGTTGGGGCCCGCGGCCCTTCGCACTTGCCCTTTGGCTTCGCCTCGAAGCCAACTCCAAGCGCGCCTTGGGCCCGGGGGCTACTGTCGGTATTCTGGGAATGGGGGTTGTCGGTGTCAAAACCGGCGGATCTTGGGTAGGGGGTCCCGAACTCTGCGTCTAGGCCGGATGGTAACAGGAGGCAAGGGACACGAAGTTTACCCAGGTTCGGACCCTCTCGATGGAGGTAAAACCCTACGTCCTGCTCGATTAATATTGATGATATGGGTAGTACAAGAGTAGATCTACCATGAGATCAGAGAGGCTAAACCCTAGAAGCTAGCCTATGGTATGATTGTGGATGTGTATGTTGTCCTACGGACTAAAACCGTCCGGTTTATATAGACACCAGATAGGGTTAGGGTTACATAGAGTCGGTTACAATGGTAGGAGATCTGAATATCCGTATCGCCAAGCTTGCCTTCCACGCCAAGGAAAGTCCCTTCCGGACATGGGATGAAGTCTTCAATCTTGTATCTTCATAGCCTGGAGTCCGGCTGAAGGTATAGTCCGGCCATCCGGACACCCCCTAATCCAGGACTCCCTTAGTAGCCCCCGAACCAGGCTTCAATGACGATGAGTCCGGCGCGCAGATTGTCTTCGGCATTGCAAGGCGGGTTCTCCTCCAAATTCCATGTACCTGTTGAATAAAGTCCGGTTTCTTGTAGATGTTGCGCTCCTTGGCTTCTGCGCCCAATAATGGCCGCTCCCCACGTGTCAAACGAATATGAAAGGTCTGAGTGTTTTTACATTCACACCCCTAGCCGCGTAAACAAGCTGACCTATTTAAGGAGACGAGGATTTAGATCCAAACCACACCTTCCCCCTTCGCGAGTGTTCATCAGAGCGCATTCGACAAAGATCCATTCCACCATGGCCAGCCGTCGCGACTCCTCCTCCCGCCCTTCCAGCCCTAAGCCTGGATATTGGGAAAGATGCTCCATCCCGCATAGCGAGTTAGTGACGCTCCAGACCAAGGGATTTCTCCCCCCGGCCTATATGATCCCGGTTCGAGCCGGTCTTGCCGTCTATAACGGCGGAGAGCAAGCGGAGAGCGCCCCTAATCCCTCCAAAGGAGAGCGGGTGTGCCTCGTCCCTTATTTAATAAGGGGGCTCGGATTTCCAATCCATCCATTTCTCCGGGGGCTGCTGGAGTTCTACGGCCTCCAGCTACATCATCTCACGCCTGCCTCAGTATTGCATATCGCGGGCTTTGTAGCCCTCTGCGAGCTGTTCTTGGGTGTTGAAGCTCATTTCGGACTGTGGAGGGAGCTATTTTGCCTCGTGCCCCGTTCCAAGAAGGGGTCTATGTATCAAGTGGGCGGAGCCGAAGTATGGCGCATCGCCGGGACCGGCTATCTGTCCGGAACCCCAAAGAAGGCGTCCGAAGACTGGCCCTCGGAATGGTTTTACATAGAAGACGTCCCGCTGCCGGATCCTGTCCGGATCGGCCTCCCTGAATTCAACAATGCTCCCTTAAAGAAGCGCCTAAGCTGGCGCCCACGGAGCCCTCAGAGGGAAAGTGACAGGGACGTTGTTTACCTGATGGGCCGGATAAGATTGTTAGCTCATTCCGGACTAACCATGATCGGGGTCATGGCCGCATGCATCATGCGAGGGGTGCAGCCGCTACAGTATAGAGGCCACCCCATGTGGGATTTCAACGGGGAGGACGACACCACCCGCTACGGCCGTAAGGGGCCGGATTCGGCTGCGGCTCTAATAAAGACCTTGTCCGCTTTGTACAAGGGAGAAGAGGAGGATTTTCTCCGCGTTGACCCAAAGGGTGGATTTTCCATGTACAATCCTCCAAGCTGGGTGAGTGATCACATCTTGCCCATCCGTTTTATATCCCCATTGTTAAATATTTAATCTTAGTGATTTCGACGCAGGAACTGCGCCAGGCTGTTAAAGAAATAAACAGCCCTCCTCCACAACCCGAGGACCCAGGACGGTCCCTCGACCCGGACTCGCAAGAGGATCCGGAGCTTTCGGTGGATCTGATTGATGGAGTGTTCCATCAATTGAGCAAGGACAACGCCCTGGTGGCCATTACGGCCGATTATCCAGGGCTAATCCCGGCCTCCCAGAAACGGGAGGCCGAACCTGCGGCGACAAGCCAACGAGGGGCCGCAGGGCCCCGTGGGCAGAAAAGAGGTGCAGTCCGGACCGGGGCGTCAGCGCAAAGGTATGGCGCACCCCCTTATCCCAGGTGTCGTACCTTCAGGGCATATTAACACTTGTGCTCTCTTCAGGACAAAGAGACCTCGCCGAACTATATTCGGAGAGACCGCCAATCGCGCCTCCACCAGCCAGGCTCCAAAGCCTGGCCCGGAAGCGGGGCCGAACACAAGGCGCGCACCGGACGCTCCTCCGACGGAGGATGTGGACAGGTTGTCTGCCACCAACTCTGAGGTGGAGAGTGCCATGAACCACAGGCGTCGCCGGACAATTCTTCGCGACGCTTGTTTCTCCCAAGAGGCGTTAGATGCCTTTAAGTCGGGAGATGCGTACCTCCGTGCCGCTCAAAATGGTCTAACCAGAGCCACGGAGCAATATGTAAAAGACATACGGGTAAGAAAATTTTGGTAATTATATATATACCAGTAGCCCCCGAGACTTGAAACAGTTAAAATAACTGATTTAAGGATCATTTGTTATGCAGGTTCTTACAGAAAAGAATTCCCTACTGTCCAAGGAGCTGGAAGAGTGCAAAGCCCAACTTGAGGCCGCACTAGCCGCGGCAGGGGAGCCTAAGGAGGCCCCCTCTGGTAATATACACTTCGAAAGATAAGTATTTTGCGAAGCACGGCTTTGGTGCGAATCTGACAAATGAAATTGCAGATGGCGCCGGATTGGATCCGGAAAGGCAACACCTCCTACGCCAGCTAAAGGCTGGTGAGAGGGTGCTGTTAAAGGTGATGGGGGAGAAGAACGATCTCCGAGATGCCAACACCAAGCTGGGCGTCGAGCTGAAAGATGTTCGTGCCCAGCTGTCAGACTCCGTGAAGGAGAATCAGCGGCTTCGGCGCGGCATATTTAGTAAGTGCTTGAACGAACCTTTTGAAAGAAAGTTCGGCGGGGAAGTCGACTAACAGAGCAATGTCTGTAGGTGTGCTGACAGGTCGTCCTGCAGAGGAGATGCCCGGTTCTACGGGTGACCTTCTTCCCGAGCTCTCGCAACTGCTCGATCGAGTTCGGCAGGCGATGCGAGGCGTCGCCCAGGCCCTGTGGCCATCCGTCTCCATGCCCGAAGGTCTTGGAGAGCTTGCGGAGAAGCTAAAAGGAGCACGGCGGCGCTTCCGATTGTGGAAGATATCAGCCTGCCGTCAAGGCGCTAGGGAGGCCTGGGCCATGGTGAAGACGCGGTACGCAAAGGCTGACCCCAACCACATGGCCGAGGTCGGTCCTATAGGGCCCGATGGGAAGGAGATCCCTGTAAGCTTAGTATACGGCCAAGTAGAGTTGGCCGCAAAGTATTCCCAGCAGGACTGTAAATTAGACAGCCTGTTAGATGGTATTGAAGAGGAATACGATCAGTCAAAATGACTATGTAATTTAGTTGACATTTATAATGCCTTCTAGCCGGATTGTAGATCATTTGTCATGGCCGACCTTTTCGCTTCAGCCTCGGGACCTGACGGTCCGGAGTGTGTCCGAATTCCCATGCGGTTATATAGGAACCGGGGAATGCATGGAGACCAGGCGTAGGGGTCATTAGTGCGTGAACAGACAAGTGCCCGACTAGTTATGTTATATTACATGGTTAGTAAGAAACATCTTCCAGGGAGAATAGTTCCGTTAGGGGTTCCTTTCCCTGGGAGGCATGCCCTAAGGTGCATGTCCATGCTGCGAAAAGAAACGCAGGAAAAACATCTGGGGGCGTATAGATAAAAATAAAAAAGATCATCTTTAGTTCACCGACCGAATATTCCCTTAAGAACGCTAGCTTTCGGCTTCACCCAGTCTGAGGTACACGTCCGGCTGACCCGGCAGTAACAATCGCAGAGGTGCTCCCTTTACCACCTAGCCGAACAATCGGGAACGTAGGGGTAAGCACAGGAGCCAGGCAACCCAGCTTGGCCAAAACTTAAGTCATATCGATGCATATAATGGTGAATAAAAGGTACATGCGGAAGTGTGACGCATGTGTTGGGCATGAAGCCCGTATGAATAAGCTTCTGTTTAAAGAAGCCCCCAGGTTTAATGAGCGCGGATGGCGCGTCACTTTATGAGCCTTTAAGGGCTATAAGAGAGAGAGAGAAGAAGAAGAGAAATGCAAGACAGAAAATATATAAAAAATGGACAGAGGAAGGAGACGAACATAGAGTCCGGCGCTAGGCATAGAATCTTCGGAGACGGGCTGCGTTCCATGGGTTCGGCTCGAGTCGGTTATCCGATGCATCTCGCAGGCGGTACGCTCCACCAGTCAGGACTTGGTCAATTATGAAGGGACCTTCCCACTTGGGCTTGAGTTTGTCCTTTTTCTTGTCCGGTAGTCGTAGAACTAATTCGCCAACGTTGTAATTTTTGGCCCGTACTTCTCTGCTTTGGTATCTTCGAGCCTGCTGTTGATAGAATGCGGAACGGGCTTTTGCCACGTCACGCTCCTCCTCCAATGCGTCTAAGCTGTCCTGCCGATCGAGCTCGGCTTCTCTTTCTTCGTACATGCGCACTCGAGGTGAGTCATGAATTATGTCGCAGGGCAAAACTGCCTCTGCGCCGTACACCATAAAGAATGGTGTGTATCCGGTGGTGCGATTCGGCGTGGTCCGCAGCCCCCAGAGTACGGAGTCGAGCTCCTCTACCCAGTGCGTGTTAGATTCCTTGAGGGACCGCACTAATCTGGGTTTAATGCCGCTCATGATAAGACCATTTGCACGTTCGACCTGGCCGTTAGTTTGTGGGTGATAGACGGAAGCATAGTCGAGCTTGATGCCCATGTTTTTGCACCAGAGTTTTACCTCGTCGGCCGTGAAGTTCGTGCCGTTATCAGTGATGATGCTGTGGGGAACGCCGTAACGGTGTACGACCCCGGATATAAAGTCTATCACCGGTCCGGATTCGGCCGTCTTAACAGGCTTGGCTTCTATCCATTTGGTGAATTTATCCACCATGACCAGTAAGTATTTTTGCTTGTGGGTTCCGCCTTTAAGGGGTCCAACCATGTCAAGCCCCCAGACCGCGAAGGGCCAAGTAATGGGGATAGTTCGGAGGGCGGTGGGTGGCATATGGCTTTGGTTTGCAAAGAGCTGGCAACCGGTGCATCGTTGGACTAAGTCCTGAGCGTCTGCCCGGGCCGTCGGCCAATAAAAGCCTGTACGGAAGGCCTTGCTTACAAGGGACCGAGCTGCAGCGTGATGACCGCCCAGTCCGGCATGAATTTCAGCCAGGAGGTTCCGCCCCTCCTCTTCGGAGATGCACCTTTGAAGGACTCCGGTAGTGCTTTTCTTATAAAGCTCTCCCTCGTGGACTCTGTAGGCTTTGGATCGCCGCACTATGCAGCGTGCCTCATTTTGGTCCTCGGGGAGTTCCTGCCTAGTGAGGTAGGCGAGGAATGGTTCTGTCCACGGGGCGATGACGGCCATTATTACGTGGGCTGAAGGTGTTATTTCATTGGCAGAGCCTCCGATTGTGTCAGAATGTTCGGTGTCGGGCAGTGCGGTTGGGTCCGGGGTGTTATTGTTCGGCTCCCCTTCCCATACTACGGATGGCTTGAACAGCCTTTCCAAGAAGATGTTGGGGGGACTACATCGCGTTTTGCGCCGATGCGTGCCAGGACATCTGCCGCCTGATTATTTTCCCGGGCTATATGGTGAAATTCAAGCCCCTCGAACCGAGCTGACATTTTTAGGACGGCGTTGCGGTAAGCTGCCATTTTTGGATCCTTGGCATCGAAGTCTCCATTTATTTGGGATATTGCGAGGTTCGAGTCCCCGCGCACCTCTAGGCGTTGAATGCCCATGGATACTGCCATCCGGAGACCATGTAAAAGGGCCTCATATTCGGCTGCGTTGTTGGAGTCCGTGTACATAATCTGGAGTACGTATTGAACTGTGTCTCCTGTGGGGGACGTCAAAACGACGCCAGCCCCCAGTCCGGCCAACATCTTGGAGCCCTCGAAATGCATGATCCAATTTGAATATGTGCCCTACTCTTAGGGAGTTCGGCCTCTGTCCATTCTGCGACGAAGTCGGCCAAGACTTGCGACTTGATGGCTCGCCGTGGCTTATAAGTTATGTCGAACGGGAGGAGCTCAATGGCCCATTTTGCAATCCGGCCCGTTGCGTCACGGTTGTTTATAATATCGTTAAGTGGTACTTCCGAGGCTACTGTTATTGAACACTCTTGAAAGTAGTGTCGTAGCTTCTGGGATGCCATGAATACCGCGTACGCGATCTTTTGATAATGCGGGTACCGTGATTTGCAAGGAGTGAGGACAGTGGACACATAATAGACCGGCTTTTGAAGGGGGAATCTGTGTCCGTCCGCTTCTCGTTCGACGACGAGCACTGCGCTTACAACCTGATGTGTTGCTGCAATGTATAATAGCATTGGTTCGCCAATATTTGGCGCGGCCAGGACTGGGTTTGTTGCAAGTATGGCTTTTATCTCCTCGAGTCCGGCCGTGGCTGCATCCGTCCATTCGAAGTGTTCGGTGCGCCGAAGGAGGCGGTAAAGGGGTAGGGCCTTTTCTCCCAAGCGGGAGATAAAGCGGCTTAGAGCCGCCACGCATCCGGTTAACTTTTGTATTTGTTTGAGGTCCTTTGGGATATCCAGTTGCGACAGAGCTCGGATCTTGGCTGGATTTGCTTCGATTCCTCTACCGGATACAATGAAGCCCAAGAGCTTTCCGGCTGGAACGCCGAAAACGCATTTTTCCGGGTTGAGCTTGATGTCGTATGTTCGGAGGTTATCAAATGTGAGCCTCAAGTCGTCTACTAGAGATTCGACATGTCTTGTTTTGACGACCACATCATCTACATATGCCTCCACTGTTTTGCCGATCTGGCTTGCCAGACATGTCTGAATCATGCGCTGATATGTTGCGCCGGCGTTTTTGAGCCCGAAGGGCATTGTGTTGAAGCAGAATGGGCCGTATGGTGTGATAAATGCCGTTGCGGATTGGTCAGATTCTGCCATCTTGATTTGATGGTAGCCGGAATATGCGTCGAGGAAACACAACGAATCGTGTCCTGCGGTAGCGTCGATAATTTGATCGATGCGGGGGAGGGGGAAGGGATCCTTTGGGCAAGCCTTGTTAAGGTCTTTAAAATCAACGCACAGGCGCCAGGATTTGTCCTTCTTTGGTACCATCACCAGGTTTGCTAGCCAGTCCGGATGTTTTATATCTCTGATGAATCCGGCCTCCAATAGCTTTGCTAGCTCCTCTCCCATAGCCTGTCTCTTAGGTTCGGAAAAACGCCGAAGAGCCTGTTTGACAGGTTTGAATCCTGTTTGGATATTTAAGCTGTGCTCGGCCAGCCTGCGTGGGATTCCTGGCATGTCTGAAGGGTGCCAGGCGAAAATGTCCCAGTTTTCTCGTAGGAACTCTCGCAGTGCGGCGTCTACATCAGGGTTTAACTGTGCCCCGATGGAAGCTGTTTTATTTGGGTCCGTTGGATGGACTTGGAATTTGACTATTTCGTCCGCCGGTTTAAAGGAGGTGGACTTGGATCTTTTGTCGAGTACCACATCGTCCCTATTCACCGTAGAGCGCAGCGCAGTCAGTTCCTCAGCCGCTAGGGCTTCGGATAGTGCCTCGAGGGCCAGTGCGGCTGTCTTGTTTTCGGCGCGGAGTGCTATGTCCGGATCACTAGCGAGAGTGATGATCCCGTTAGGCCCGGGCATTTTGAGCTTCATGTACCCGTAATGGGGTATTGCTTGGAAGATTGTAAACGCTTCCCGCCCTAGCAGAGCGTGATAACCGCTGCTGAACGGAGCCACATGGAACGTGATCTCTTCGGACCTGTAATTATCCGGCGTGCCGAACACCACATCTAGTGTGATTTTTCCTGTACAGCGCGCTTCCCGACTGGGGATTATTCCTCTAAAGGTTGTGCTGCTTCGCTCAATGCGGTTCCAGTCTATTTCCATTTTTTGAAGGGTTTCCTCGTAAATGAGGTTCAATCCGCTGCCGCCGTCCATGAGTACCTTGGTAAGACGAAAGCCGTCCACTATTGGGCTGAGGACCAATGCGGCTGGTGCTCGGGCTGTTCGGAATTTAGGTTCATCACTGGCGTTAAAGGTAATAGCCGTGTCACTCCATGGGTTTATTGTTGCTACTTGGTAGACTTCGGCAAGGCTGCGGAGTGTCCTTTTTCGCATATTATTTGATGCGAAAGTCTCGAAGACTGTTAATACCGTATGGGTGTCTCTGGGGTGGCTTTCTGTGGCCTCCGGAATTAGGAGGTTTTCGCCAATTTTGGCCACCTGCCGGAGTATCCAACATGCTCTAAGGCTGTGAGTTGGTGTGGCGTCCTCTGTACTGTGAATTTTACAGGGTCCGTTAAGCCATCCTTCCAGTACGGTTCCATGCCCTATAGAGGGTTTTTGCTTTTTGGTATTTGACCTGGGTGTCTGGTTATGCTGCACCCTTTTATTTCGGACTGGGTTTGTATTTAGGGCCGGATTGTCCCAAAATTTTATTTTGGTTTTCCAGGCGCTTTCCATCGCACAATACTTTCGTACAATGGACGCCAAGTCAGCGAAGCGTGTGATATCACGGCGACTTATGGCGTTGAGTATTCCCTTGTCCGTGCAATTATTGCAGAAGATTAAGATTGCGTCTTCCTCGCGGCAGTCCCTTAGCCTGTTCTTAACCAGGAGGAATCTAGCCCAGTAATGATGTACTGTTTCGTCGGGCTCTTGCCTGATTTTGGATAGATCGCTTATGTTGGGGTGGGTGGGTGGAGTTAAATCCGAAGCCTCACCCCGTCTGAGGCTCAGAGGCCGAGGAATTTCTGAACTCGAAAATTTGGATCCCTGGGTGTTGTCCAATGAATCCAGCCCATCGCCTGACTCTAAGTTCAGGTCTTGAGTGATATCCTCCCCTCCGCGGGTATCCGGCTTGGAGGGATCGGGAATCCGGACGTAGCGAGTCCTTAAGATAGACGAAGGGTCGCCGCCCTGTCCCTCTACCACGGCAACGTGATGGGTGACTTGGGGAGAGTTAATCTCTCTCAGATCGGTTTTAGGCCCAATCTGGTCGTAATCCGTAGCGACTCCCAAGGCGGCGAAGCGATCCAAGAGCTCGTTTATGGAGGAAAGCTCCATTGGATCTAACTGCTCGGCGAGTTCTGAACTGACATGAAGATTGTTTTCGATGGCTCGAGAGGTCATCGTCGGCGCAGAAGCCGAACAGGCGGTCATAAGAAAACCACCTAGCCGGAGGGTTTAGCCGACAGCCAAAGCTCCCTTAGCAACGGTGCCGTCTTTAAAGACGGGGCGAGGCATCCTTCCTGATGGCGACGACACAGAGGAACTCTCAATGAAAGCACCAATGTCGGTGTCAAAACCGGCGGATCTCGGGTAGGGGGTCCCGAACTGTGCGTCTAGGCCGGATGGTAACAGGAGGCAAGGGACACGAAGTTTTACCCAGGTTCGGGCCCTCTCGATGGAGGTAAAACCCTACGTCCTGCTTGATTAATATTGATGATATGGGTAGTACAAGAGTAGATCTACCACGAGATCAGAGAGGCTAAACCCTAGAAGCTAGCCTATGGTATGATTGTGGATGTGTATGTTGTCCTACGGACTAAAACCCTCCGGTTTATATAGACACCGGATAGGGTTAGGGTTACATAGAGTCGGTTACAATGGTAGGAGATCTGAATATCCGTATCGCCAAGCTTGCCTTCCATGCCAAGGAAAGTCCCTTCCGGACACGGGACGAAGTCTTCAATCTTGTATCTTCATAGTCCTGGAGTCCGGCTGAAGGTATAGGCCGGCCATCCGGACACCCCCTAATCCAGGACTCCCTCAGGGGTCCCCAGACTTGCCTGCCTGCGGCCCGCGGCGTGGCTCCACCAGTGGCCCTGTACGGCCAATCTTCACTAGCAAACACTCAATACCCTTGTGAGGGGCCAAGCCTCGCGAGGGGCGGAGAGATCAAGGCAAGGGACACCTCGTGAGGTTTCTGTGATGCAAGCCATGACGACTGGAGCCAGGCGGGCACCAGCGCGCGTAGTGTCCTTGTTTCCTATTTGGTGCTAAATAGGCAAGCACAGGCGAGGAGTCCCGACGCATCAGACAAAGGTTTCCATACCGGTGCAACGAGACCAATACCAGCAGGACGGCAGGACGGAGGTCACCGTCGAGCCCAAGACGGCGTCACCACCAGAGCCTTTGGCAGGCGAAGACCACCTTTAGTCAGGATAACTTGTACTAGTTGTCTCCCTTCGAATTTGGCCGTTGTGAGATCCCTTCCCTCCCAATATTTGGGAAGAGGACCAAGGCCACTATAAATAGGGCTAGCCACCACAGTAGAAGGAGGACAAAACAGAAGAAGGGGAAACGAGTGAACCGAGAGAGATGATCCTCAACCACTCAAGCTCACCAAGCACAAGAACACCTCTCCTCAGGAGGTTGTTCTACCCTTTTAACTGTTCATCCTCAGCCCAAGAGGCAATCCACCACACCAAACTGGAGTAGGGTATTACACCACATCGGTGGCCCGAACCAGTATAAATCTTGTGTCCTCTTGTTCTTTGGGTTCGTCGAGCTAGGCCGTGAGATCATGACGTGCGCGAGCTAGAGAGGGGGAGAGATCTTCATGCGCACCCAGTGTTCGAACCTCAAGGGTTTTTCCGGAAACCAAAATCCAACACTCATACACTTCTCTTATCTCACGTTTGGTGGCAAATAGAACTAGGTTCTTCTTTTCACTCATCGTGGAGGCACTCGATTTGGGCTTGTGTCACTCACTCTCTTTTTGGTGGTCCGCTCTCTCAGTATTCTCTCCATGATGGGTGGCTTGCTTGTTGGCGATCACTTGGCTTGGAGACATAGGGCGAAGTATGTACTCCTTTCCTTTCATCTTGAAGACGTAGTGGTTCGTTCAGCAGTTGTGGATGACACCTCTATCAAATTTCCATGGTCGACCAAGAAGAAGGTGGCAAACGGTCATTGGAATGACATCACACTCCAAAGTGTCTTCGTAAGCTCCGATTTTGAAGGAGACTTGCACTCTATGCTCGACTTGAATAGTGCCAGAGTCGCTTAGCCATGGAACTTTGTAGGGATGTGGGTGCTTCGTCTTGGGCAATTGGAGCTTGGAGAAAAGTTCTTCACTTGCCAAGTTATGACAACTCACTCCATGGATGATGACCTTGACGGACCTTCCATTGATGCCAGCCTTGGTATGGAATATGTGGCATCTTTGGTCTTCTTCTTGGTGATGTTGAAGGGTCAAGACCTTGGAGACAACGAGTGCGAGACTTGAATCTTCATCACAAAAGACTTGTTCCTCTTCATCATTCACTTGCCGGTGCATGGCGACTTGCTCAAGTGCTTCTATTTCTCCTTCACTCATGGAGTCGTATGTACCATCATTATTGAGGATCATGGTCCGCTTGTTGGTACACTTAAAGGACTTGTGGCCTCGGCCTCCGCATGTGAAGCATTTGAAGGAACTTGTCTTGACGGTCTCGTCGGTTGGGGTAGATGATGATGAAGCTCTCGGCTTGAAGTTTCTCGTTGTAGGAGGATGACTTGATGTTTACTAAGCTTTTGTAACTCGACTTGTTGATGTTGCTTGTAGAAGGCTTGGTTGATGTAGACGGTGTTGGAGTCGTTGAAGCTTGGGTTTTGGAGAAACCATATGACTTGGATGATAACTTGGCACACTTGAAGTCACCTTGCACTTGATGTTCCGCTTTGGTAGCTTGATGCACTAGCTCGATGAGGTTCGAGTATGGTTGGAAGTCGGTGATCTTCTTGATGGGGTGATTGAGTCCATTCAAGAAACGTGCCATAGTTTGCTCATCATCTTCCGTGACATTGGCTCGTATCATTGCAATCTCCATTTCCTTGTAGTACTCTTCAACGCTCTTGGTTCCTTGCTCGAGGAGTTGGAGTTTCTTGAAAAGGTTTCGGTTGTAGTAGGTAGGCACGAAGCTTGCTCTCATGACATCCTTCATTTGCGCCCAAGTAGTGATGGGTGGTTCACCCTTGGCCTCTCAACGCTCAATGACTTGTTCCCACCAAATGAGGACATAGGCCTAGAACTCAAGGGATGCCATCGCAATCTTTTTCTCTTCTTCATAGTCGTGCAAGCGGAAGATTTTTTTCGACCTTCAATGCCCATGAAAGGTACTCTTCGGGATCATTGCTTCCATTGAACATGGGCATGGTGAACTTTAGCTTGTTATAGCATTGTTCTTCATTGTGTTCGGGTCGGGGATGATGACGTCCTTGATGAGGAGGATCGTCTCTCACAACTTCCTCTTGTTGTGGAGGATTTCCATTGTCTTCTTGCTCTTGTTGAACTTGATTTTCTTGGCGAGCTTGTGGAGGAACTGGTCGAGCTTGACGTTGCACGCGAGCTTGATATATTCATTCCTGAACTTCTTCGTGAAGCGCTTCTTCATTTTCACGAGCTTGTCGGCCTCGGTTGGCTATGGCTCGACTTGATTCTTGGAGGGCTTGTTGCACCTCAAGTGCTTTAGCTTCTCGCAATTATTGCTCTTGACGTTGTGCCTCGGCATCTTGTGCTTCTTGGTGGAGACGCGCTCGCTCTTCCTCTTTGTGTTGGCGTTGCCGTTTCCATTCTCATGCTTGTGCAAAGGTAGCTTGGTTTTGACGATGCCGTTGTTCTTGAGAGTTGTTGTCATGTAGAGGGTTGCGGTTGGCTTGACGATCTTGGCGCACGGCACGACGAAGAGTGTTTGATGTCAGTGTACTTGAGCTGGAGATGGTGTAATCGGAGTGTCGACTTGAGCGGCTCTGTCTTGATGAGGACGAAGTGGAAGAAGAGCGGTTGAGCAACAAAGCATGAATCTCATCCATTCTTGCGTCGTTCTCTTGCTTGTGGTCATCGAGCTTGTGGTTGAAGTAATCTCTTGTACATTGCTCGGAGAGTCGCAAGTAGGTGGTGAGGTTGTCGATCGTTCGCTCATTGCTTGTTGCTCTTGATGCAAAGCACGTTGTGCACCAAAGAGGTAGCTCTTTGTGACGTAGGAGTTCATGTCGTCTTCTTGCCCGATGAAGAGTGGGTTGGTAGAAGTACTTGGCTTATCCATCATTCCAAGGGAAATATGTGAGTGGGAGAAAGAGAAGAACATATACCAAATGTACCTTGACCGATGTTTAAGGTGGATCAAAGATCACTCCAATGTGGAACAAGGAAATAGCACAATTGGTACCAATTCTTGTCGGTTTCTCACACCTACACAAGTAAAAGCTTATGGTGGAGCTCGGTTAGGATGGTGGCACAAAATTTGATGCAATTGTTAGTGATCTTCAATAATGTTGGGAAAGAATCGCAAGTTTGCAATGCAACAACTAGACCAAGCAAAATATGGTACACGGAGACACACACGCAAAGAGATGAGTGCGGTCGTGCAACCAAGGATGAGCCAAAATGTGGAATCCATGAAAATGCCCTTGTTTCACAACACTAGAGAGACGCTAGCACGATTGCACAATAGGCGGTTACGAAGACTTTGTGCACAACCTACTAAGAAAAAATGCAACGACTTCTATCCCAAGTATGCTCGATGTATGGTATGCCGATGACATGATCCAAGATGATCTAGTATGACAATCGTAATGTTGTATGATGCTATGGTCCTTGCTTAAAAGCTCTTTGCTTATCTTTCCCTTTTGCTTAAAAGCTTGTTTGGATCTTTGTGTTTGAGAGTTTTTTCTCATGCAATGCTTCACGAACCAAGATGGCAATTGAGTATGCGATGGCACTTTGTGACACACGAGATGATATGCACCAATGCTATGTATGAATGCTATGGGAAGTATGATCACTAATGTGCACAAGTCACGTTGCCGGCAATACTCAAAGGCTAGTCTTGATGGGTAAGCGACGCAAAAGAGTAAGGCTATGATGGCTATCAATGTAATGGCAAGAATGATGTAGCACGATACCAAGATGAGTTTACCGCTCTTGCTTACGGTATGGTGTCAAAATGGTGTTGTGGTTGTTGTATGACGCGTCCGTGGTGAAGATGAGCGGCAGTGATGTTGATGTCGAACCATACCTAAATAGCCTAAACACAATAGGACATGGAACCGCAACTCAAATTCTCAAAGCACAAAGTTGCAAAACGTATCAGAGTGCGAAACGAGTAAGCAATGGTGGTTGCGCAAAGTGGTGGAGGTATGGGTATGTGTATGCGGAAGTGGGTGGTGGCTGCAATTTTCGGGGGGGGGGATTCAGTTTCATCAGGTTTTTGCGGACGTCCGGTGCCTGGGCAAGTTCGGGCACGGGATGAAAAGCACGCGTTCGTGATGGAGAGGTCGAAATTTGTAGAATCCGGGCGATTTCGTGGATGGAAAAGGTGGAGACGAAGGGGAAAATCTAGATCCACTCAAGACAAAGAAAATCCACGGATCAAATCCAACAAAATTTCATCACACCAAGAAATCGCAAAAAAATGGGGCTATTTTTGTGGGTAATTTTTGAGTTAGGGACAAAATCAACAAAAACAAGGCTAGAAACACAACGGGGAGGCTCCGAAATCATGATCAACGTGGCTCTAGATACCAAGATGATGTAGGGTGGAACCCTAGGTGGCTGATCTTTCACGAAAGGAGTGGATCCCGCGAAGAACACAAAGAACACGAGGGGAAACACGAGGGGAAATCACAAGGGGAACACAAGAGAAACACTCAAACCAACAAGTATGATCACACATGTGCTAGATCCATGAACACAAAAGAAGATACAAGATCCACGATCAACAAGGGACGATAGATGGTAACTGGTTCTTCTCCAAAGGAGGCCTTGATGGGGGTCTTCTCCGTGAGGAGGTCTTGAATCCAAGGGTATCTTCTTCGAAGAGGGGTCGCGGTCTCTCTCACGGAGTAGATCCGATGTGGATGAGCAAAGCTCTATCTCTAAATGAGCTACTACTTTGCTAACCCTAGCTAGGAGGAGTAGGAGGTCTATTTATAGTCTTAGTGCAAATGGGGACGAAGTGAGGGGGTACATGGGCCTCGAGCCCGAATCCTATGCGCAGATAGGGACCGGACGTCCGCTGGGGACCAGTCGTCCGGTGGCTCACGGGCGACGGACGTCCGGTAGTCGCCGGTCGTCCGCTCGTTCTGGCTCGGATGCTAAAGTAGCGGATTTCCGGAAGTGGCCGGTCGTCTGGTCGCCGAACGTCCGGTGGTGTCGGACTTCCGCTTGTTTGGCTCGGGTGCAGGATCGCTGGTCGTCCGGTCCGGGCCGGACATCCGGTCGCTGTAGCTCGGCTGGGGCTTCAGGCGCCGGACGTTCGGTCCCGACTGGTCGTCCGGTGGCTGGGGCTTCGTTGACCCTCCTTCTTCATGACCTTGGCGCTTGGTGCCCTCATTGCCTTGTCCAGTGGGTGTAGCTGCTCCGGGGCTCTCCTCCAAGTACCTGATCACGCATAGTGTCTCCGCTTGAGGTAGTAGCCATGTCTCATGTATAGAAAGTGGTAGTTCGGAGAGGAGCGAGTTCACCTTATCTTCGAGAGCCTTTGCTTGTGCCCTTGTCATTGGTCCAAGTGGTGTTGTGGGGGATGTAGGTAGGTCCATGGGGATGATCTTGGGATGCTCCGCATCACCTATGCTTCAGCCATAGGCTCTATCATGTATGCAATGCTGTGTACCAGACCTAATGTGTGCCTTGCTATTACTTTAGCAGGGAGGTACCAAAGTAATCCAGGAGTGGATCACTGGACATCGGTCAAGAACATCCTGAAATACCTGAAAAGGACTAAGGATATGCTTCTCATTTATGGAGGTGACAAAGAGCTCGTCGTAAACAGTTACGTCGATGCTGAAGCAAATATGCCCTAGAGGCAATAATAAAGTTATTATTTATTCCCTTATATCATGATAAATGTTTATTATTCATGCTAGAATTGTATTAATCAGAAACTTAGTACATGTGTGAATACAGAGACAAATTAAGTGTCACTAGTATGCCTCTACTTGACTAGCTCGTTAATCAAAGATGGTTAAGTTTCCTAGCCATGGACAAGAGTTGTCATTTTATGAATGGGACACATCATTAGAGAATGATGTGATTGACTTGACCCATCTGTTAGCTTAGCACGATGATCGTTTAGTTTGTTGCTATTGCTTTCATAACTTATACATGTTCATATGACTATGCGATTATGCAACTCCCGGATACCAGAGGAACACTTTGTGTGCTACCAAACGTCACAATGTAACTGGGTGATTATAAAGGTGCTCTACAGGTGTCTCCAATGGTGTTTGTTGAGCTGGCATAGATCGAGATTAGGATTTGTCACTCCGATTATCGGAGAGGTATCTCTGGCCCCTTTCGGTAATGCACATCACTATAAGCCTTGCAAGCATTGTGACAAATGAGTTAGTTGCGGGATGATGCATTACGGAACGAGTAAAGAGACTTGCCGGTAACGAGATTGAACTAGGTATTGAGATACCAACGATCGAATCTCGGGCAAGTAAAATACCGATGACAAAGGGAACAACGTATGTTGCTATGCGGTTTGACCGATAAAGATCTTCTTAGAATATGTAGGAACCAATATGAGCAACCAGGTTACGCTATTAGTTATTGACCGGAAGTGAGTCTCGGTCATGTCTACATAGTTCTCGAACCCGTAGGGTCCGCACGCTTAACGTTCGGTGACGATCGGTATTAGGAGTTTATGTGTTTTGATGAACCGAAGGTTGTTCAGAGTCCCGGATGTAATCACGGGCATGACGAGGAGTCTTGAAATGGTCGAGACATAAAGATTGATATATTGGAATCCTATATTTGGACATCGGAATGGTTCCGAGTGGTTCAGGCATTTTTCCGGAGTACCGGGAGGTTACCGGAGCCCTTCGGGAGAAGTTATGGGCCTTATGGGCTATAAGACGGAAGCACACCAGCCCACAAGGGGCTGGTGCACCCCCCCTTGGGCAGGAGGCCTAATTGGAATAGGTTTGGGGGGTGGCCCCCCTTTCCTTCTCTCCTACTCCTCCTTCCCTTCCTCTCCTACTCTAACTAGGGAAGGGGGGAATCCTACTCCCGGTGGGAGTAGGACTCCCCTAGGGCGCACCATAGAGAGGGTCGGCCCCTTCCCTCCTCCACTCCTTTATATACGGGGAGGCACCCCATGGACACACAAGTTTATCATTGATCTCTTAGTCGTCTGCGGTGCCCCCCTCCACCATAATCCACCTCGGTCATATCGTAGCGGTGCTTAGGCGAAGCCTATTCCGGTAGCTTCATCATCACCGTCACCACGCCGTCGTGCTGACGAAACTCTCCCTCAACCTCAATTGGATGAAGAGTACGAGGGACGTCACCGAGCTGAACGCGTGTAGATCGCGGAGGTGCTGTATCTTTGGTGCTAGGATCGGTCGGATCATGAAGACGTTCGACTACATCAACCATGTTATCATAACGCTTCTGCTTACGGTCTAGGAGGGTACGTAGACAATACTCTCCTCTCTCGTTGCTATGCATCACCATGATCTTGCGTGTGCGTAGGATTTTTTTTTGAAATTACTGCATTCCCCAACAGTGGCATTTGAGCCAGGTCTATGCGTAGATGTTATATGCATGAGTAGAACACAAAGGAGTTGTGGGTGTGGGTATATACATATTGCTTGCCATTACTAGTTGATTCTTTATTCGGCGGTATTGTTGGATGAAGCAGCCCAGAACAACATTACGTGTACGCTTACGCGAGACTGGTTCTACCGCCGTGCTTCGCACACAGGTGGCTAGTGGGTGTCTATTTCTCCAACTTTAGTTGAATCGGTTTCAATGAACAAGGTTCTTTCTGAAGATCAAAAAGCAATCACTATACTATGCTGTGGTTTTTGATGCATACATAAGAACTGTTCTTGCTCAGCCCGTAGCAGCCACGTAAAACTTGCAATAACAATGTAGAGGACGTCTAACTTGTTTTTGCAGGGCATGTTGTGATGTGATATGGTCAAGATGTGATGAGATATAAATTGTTGTATGAGATGATCATGTTTTATTGAAGTTATCGGCAACTGGCAGAAGCCTTATGGTTGTCTCTTTATTGCATAAGGTGCAAGCGCCAAATAATTGCTTTACTTTATCGCTATGCGATAGCAATAGTTGCAAGAGCAATAGTTGGCGAGACAATCATATGATGACACATTGATAGAGATCAAGATGATGGAGACCATGGTGTCATGCCGGTGATGATAGAGATCATAACGGTACTTTGGAGATGGAGATCAAAGGCGCAAGATGATCATGGCCATATCATGTCACATATTTTGATTGCATGTGATGGTTATCCTTTATGCATCTTATTTTGCTTAGTTCGGCGATAGCATTATAAGATGATCTCTCACTAAATTTCAAGGTACAAGTGTTCTCCCTGAGTATGCACCATTGCGACAGTTCATCGTGCCGAGACACCACGTGATGATTGGGTGTGGTAAGCTCTACATTCACATACAATGGGTGCAAGCCAGTTTTGCACACGCGGAATACTCGAGTTAAACTTGACGAGCCTAGCATATGCAGATAAGGCCTCGGAACACTGGAGACCGAAAGGTCGAGCGTGGATCATATAGTAGATATGATTAACATATGTGATGTTCACCATTGAAAACTACTCCATCTCACGTGATGATCGGACATGGTTTAGTTGATATGGATCACGTGATAACTTAGATGATTAGAGAGATGTCTATCTAAGTGGGAGTTCTTAAATTTGATTAATTGAACTTTAATTTATCATGGACTCAGTCATGATAGTATTTGCATATCTATGTTGTAGATCAATAGCTTGCGATGTAGCTCCCTGTTTATTTTTTGATATGTTCCTAGAGAAAAATAAGTTGAAAGATGTTAGTAGCAATGATGCGGACTAGCTCCATGATCTGAGGATTATCCTCAATGCTACACAGAAGTATTATGTCCTTGATGCACCACTAGGTGACAGAACTGTTGCAGGAGCAGATGCAGACGTTATGAACGTTTGACAAGCTTGGTATGCTGACTACTTGATAGTTTAGTGCACCATGCTTTACGGCTTAGAACCGGGACTTCAAAAATGTTTTGAACGACATGGAGCATATTGTCGGCGTTCTGGGAACGGGGTTCCCCAGACTTGCCTGCCTGCGGCCCATGGCGTGGCCAAGCAGCAGGCCGTACGGCCCATCTTCATCAACAAAGCATCCAAGACCCTCGCGAGGGTCCAAGCCTCGTGAGGCGGACGATGCAAGACCTCCTTTGGAGTTGCCGAGCCAGGCAGGCTCACGAGGAGTGGAGATATCAAGGCGAGGCGAACCTCACGAGGCTCTTGTGACGTGAGCCATGACGATCGACACCAGGCGGCCGCCAGCGCGCGCAGCGTCCTTGTTTCCTCTTTGGTGCAAAGGAGGCAAGCGCAGTCGCGGAGTACCGAGGCCTCAGGCAAAGGTTGCCATTTCGTTTTAACAAGACCAAGACCAGAAGGACTACAAGATGGAGGTCGTCGTGGAGCCCAAGACGGCATCACCACCAGAGCTTTGCGCAGGCGAAGACTACTTTTGCCAGGATAGCTTGTACTAGTTGTATCCCTTCGAATTAGCCCACCATTGTTGGCTCCCTTCCCGCTCAATATTTGGGAAGAGGACCAGGGCCTCTATAAGTAGGGCTAGCCACCACCATAGAACGGGGGCGAGGAGAAGGGAGAAGATCGAACCCTCACGCCACAAGTTCATACGCACAAGAACACCTCAACCTCAGGAGGCTGTTCTTCCCCTCTAATTGTTCATCGTCAGCCCAAGAGGCAATCCACCACCACCACACTGGAGTAGGTTATTACACCACAATGGTGGCCCGAACCAGTATAAACCCGGTGTCTTTCTGTGGTGTGAGTTCGTCAAGTTCGTCCGCAAGATCTTAGCAAGCTAGAGCGTAGATCGGTAGAAGGGAAGACTTCGCACGCACCCCAGTGTTTGAACCTTAAGAGTTTGCCGAAACCCCACATCCACATTTGGCGCGCCAGGTAGGGGTGCACCGTAGAGTCCTTTCTGTCAGTTCGTCGCTCTGTCGTCTTCATGTCGGACGCTCGCCGTGCTCGAGCTGAGCGTCGGGCTGCCCTCGCCGCCAGCATCGCTCAGACGGCTCCCGTCGGCGGACCACCTCGTCGTTCTCCGTCCCCCGCTGCGAACGCGGCCACCGGCCCGGTGGGGAACGAGTAGCAGGCGTCCTCGCAGTATCCTTCAGTGCGGCAGGACAGCCGCACCGCTACTCCATCACGGAGCCCTGCCGGTTCTTCGTCTCATGCGCGCCGTGCTCCCATGGAGGCACGGGCCACGCTCCTCGTAGCGAACGAACTCCTGCGCTACCGCCCTATCGACGACCTCTACGAGGAGTGGCTCGACCGCGTTGCCGAGCTCGTCCGAGCCGCAGGGGGCTCTCCAACGCCGTCCCACTCTGCCTCCCCCTCAACCAGCCGTAGGCGACGGGGCTCATGGCATGCCTCCACCGCCTCGACCCCAAGACGGTGCCTTGGCACCAAGGCGCGCGCCTCCGCAGTGTGATCCACCGCGCCCGGCACCCGCGTGTGAAGAAAGAAGCTGCCAAGAAATCCCGCGGCCGCGAGAAGCTGCACCGGCACTCCTCGCGCCACCTCGTCAAGACCGCGTGCCGCCTGCAGTGGCACAGCGCGGACCTCGTCAAGACCTAGCTCCACCTCTAAAGCGGGCCCCGGCAACCACGGCAGGCTGCCGCGCCTTCACCCCTGAGCTATGTAGCGTCACCTGGCCAGGCAAGTTCAAGCCAGATCTACCTCCTCGATACGACGGCACCGCCAACCCCGCGGAGTTCCTGCAGCTCTATGAGCTGAGCATCGAAGCGGCCAACGGCGACGAAAAGGTCATAGTGAACTGGTTTCCCATGTCTCTCAAGGATGGGGCCCGCTCCTGGCTCCTGAACCTATAGCACGGCTCGATCTCCTCCTGGGACGAGATGCGCGACCGCTTCGTCGCCAACTTCCAGGGCACTCGCGACCGCCCACCGGCCGCGGGCGATCTACGCCGCACCAAGCAATAGCCAGGAGAGACCCTCCAGAAGTACATCCAGTGCTTCAACAACACACGCCTCAAGATCCCCAAGGTCACGGACGAGCCCATCATCTCCGCGTTTTCCGACGGCATCCGCGATGTCAAGATGAAGGAAGAGCTTGCTATCCACGAGGAGCTCTGCACATCTCAGGAGCTGTTCAACCTAGCGACCAAGTGCACAAGAGCTGAGGAGGGGCGCCTCTCTCTCCTCGAGCTGGCAGCTGCAGGAGCGGAGGAAAAGAAGGCCAAGGCCAAGGTCGTGAAGCGTAAAGAGGCAGTGGTGCTCGCAGCAGAGCCCGGCACCAAGCGGGGCAGAGATCAGCCCGAGTCATCCAAGAACAGCCGTCCATTCTGCGCCTTCCACAACCTGAACACCCACAACACCAGCGATTGTCAAGATCTCAGAGCCATACGGGAAGGACGCTACGGTCGACGCCCCAAGCGCAACGACCGGGGCTATGGCCACGAAGGAGGACGCGGAGGCGGACGCTGGGACGACCGTGGCCCGCACCAGGAGTGGCGCGACTGGCCTTGTGAGGACTGCTGGCAGGACCAACCTCGCGAGGGCGCTTGGAGGGACCTGCCTCGTGAGGATCGCCCCCAATGCAACGCCGGTCTTCCCCCGTTGCCTCCACCAAGAAGGAACGATGACCACCACCAGGACGAGGGGGCTGGGGGCTTCCAAGAGCCGCGTGCAATCGCCTGCATCTTGGGCGGTGCTCAGGCCCCAGCCTCTCAGCGCATCTTCAAACAGTTCGCTCGCGAGGTGAACACGGTACTCCCCAAGCTCGAGGCCACGCACCCGCTCAGGTGGTCCCAATGCGCCATCACTTTCAACTCGGTGGATCAGCTCAAGTGCGCAGCCACCGCTGGCACCCTGCCTATGCTGTGTTCCCCATTCATCGGCAATGTGCAGATCACCAAGACGCTCATCGACGGCGGCGCAGGGCTCAACGTCCTGACCGTCGACATGTTTGACAACCTCTAAGTGCCCTATGAGCAGCTCTAGCCAACCAAGCCTTTCTCAGGAGTGACTGACGGTTCCACCACACCGATAGGGCAGGTCCGCCTGCCTGTCACCTTCGGGGAGCGCAAGAACTACCGCACCGAGCTCATCGACTTCGACGTCATGCACATCCGCCTGCCGTACAATGCCATACTCGGGTATACAGCCCTGGCCAAGTTCATGGCAGTCACTCACCACGGCTACAACATTCTCAAGATGCCAGGAAGCGGGGGAATCATCACGGTCCCATGTGAAGAAAGGGATGTGGTGTGCTCCCTTGAGCGTGCCTTCCAAGCCGCAGCAATCGACAACCCTGACAGCAGAAGTGAAGGCCCTCCGGAGACCATCCCCAAGAAGAAGCTGTCGCGCCACGCAGGACCCCAAGAAGATGGCGTCGCGTCAGGAGCCTCATCAGGATCAGCGCCCGCTCCAGGGGCGCCTCCCTCCACCGCATAGGAAAGCGCGCCCGGCGCCCTCCTTAGGCAGGACTTGGGGGCTCTCTCCTGTAGAGCCTCAGACCTTGCCAACCTAACGAGGGGGGCGCTTGGGCACCACTTGGAAACGTGCTTCACGACACACTTTCCTTAGGAGAGCACAGGGCAAGGAGTGCCCACCACCCAGGAGTTCATCACCAAGACCATCCAGGAACTGCAAGAAGCAAGAGCCATGCACGGTGATAGCCGCTCACAAGGCGCGGCTCACCATCCAGGCGAGGGTGCTGAGCTGCGCATCTGCATCGACATCCCAGGGCTCAACATGGCCACATCTCAGGAGCGCTTTTGGCCATCGAGTGCGGGCCACTGTGAGGGCCCACCACACAGCTACGTTCGCACGCCCTTCGGCTTGCCGAGCGTGGCGTCGGCTTACCAATGCAACCTGCAGCGTGTACTGGCGGCTCAGGAGGCCAGGTACCACGCCGTCCTGGAAGAGATGGAGACAATCTTCAGGGAACCTCCTGAGCCCCCAGAGCCTCCCGAGGCTCAGGGTCCCGGTGGCTCATGAGGAGCCATTCCTTCAACGCGCGGCTTCAGCTGCACCAACTCTACTTCATCTACAGAACCAGGTGACATCTTCCAAGTTCATTTAAGTTGGGAGCGCCCCTCGGGCTGCATTATTCACAGGCCACATGGGTCCGTCCCTGCGGCATTTATCCCTTTTGCTTATGTCTTTAGCTTACCTTGTTGGGGGCGCCCCTCGGGTTGCATCATCCCCACGCCGCTCGGGCCGGACCTGGTGGCATGTATCTTCCTGCATTTACCTAAGTCGATCTGCTCTTCATGCTTAACCTGCCAACTGCTATCACCTGCTCGATCATCGCCTCCCTCGGGGCCACTACGCAGGCATGACGCTGGTGCATGGGTCCGTCCCTGCCATGACCGATAAATCTGAGTGGCCGAGCTCTGGCTCACGGCATGCGCCATGCACGTCACCTCACCCAGACCAACCAGCGGTAGGCAGGCGGCAGTAACGGCAAACCATGTTTCTTCTTGTGCCTGTCCATAGGGACCCCACAGGAAGGATAGCAGGCGGCACCGTGAGTCTCCTTTTCTCTCGTGTGATTAGCTTGCGCGTTAAAAGGGGGGCTCCTGAGCATCGCGACTCAGGAGCTCTTACTGGCTCTCTAGCCCTCACCCTCTGGCCTTGACCACGGCATCGCGACCTGGCATACCAGTGGAGGCAGAGCTCGCTCAAGGGCCGGGACCTGAGGACGTAGAGCACTAAGAAGAGCTCGGGAGAAGGAAAACTCATACGGACCGGCCTAGCTATGACGCATAAGTTGGCGCGCAGCCCTAGCGCAACATCAGGAATCACCATGAAGTCAGCAAGATAAGTCCCGCCCTCAGATCGGCTACATATTTGGGCCTAGTAGTCGCTCACACCATGCCGCAACCCCGTTGCGGCCAAGTCATCTTCCTTTCTTTCCATGGCTGCTTGGGCGCTAAGGGGGAACTCCTGAGCATCGCGCCTCAGGGGCTCTTACTGGACCTCGGGCCGCGCACCTCCTAGCCTTGACCACGCCATCGCGACCTGGCATACCAGCGATGGCTGTAGCCGCCTTGGGACTAGGACCCGTCAGCGCAGAGCAAGAAGCTATCGCGAGGAAAGAAAGGGGGGACCGAGCCTTAACGGGACACACGTTCATCAAATCTTCATAACAAGGAAGATAAGTACAAAGGCATTATAGATCCTTACATGCCCCCACGGGGTGATTCATGATTCTTTGCAGGAAACAAAAGCTGATGCTAAGGGGGATCCTATCTACATCCTTCCGTGGCAGACGCCATCATCAACAGTGGGCCACGGGAGGCCAGCGCCAACCCCATCCAGATCAGCGGCGGCGGCGGCCGGGCGCCGCAGCCCTGCTCCGAGCACGGTGAGAGCTCGGGGGGACGTAGCTGTCGTCGCTCGTCTCCGGAGTCTCGTAGAGCTCAGGAGAGCTGCTGGACTCCCAAGGGTTGTTGCTGCTGGAGTGGTCGCGAGCGGAGCGCGCATCAGTTCCGCGCTCTCCTCTGGAGCAGCACTCCAGGCGACGGCCCTCGGCATCGAAGACCTTGAAGAAGAGCGTGGAGGCGCCGTTGTACACGAAGTGAATCGCGAGGGCGCCCCGTGCATGGCAGACCCGGGCGATCTCGCCCCAGCCTCGGGTCATGAAGATCTTGCCGGTGGGGACCGCTTCGATCACCGCTCTGGTCGCCAGAGCGCTGCAGTCGGCGTGCTGCAGCCAGAGCTTGAGCAGCCGCTTCGGCGGCATCATGTCAGAGAAGAACCGCGGGAAGCGGATCCAGGAGCTCGGAGGCATCAGCGCCCACAGCACCAACTCGCGCGAGGAGTCCGTGGCGTGGATGACACACGTCGCCGTGGTGCGGCGACCCTAGAAGCGGCACGGGCGGCGCTGCATGTCACTTCGTCCTCCCGAGCCCTCGACTTGGGCGTACAGGGGTAGCGGATACCCTGGAGGAGGCCACTCGCACCAAGGCCTCGTCACCACTTCCATCGCCGCTTCGTCACGGTGATGGAGCGACCTCTTCTTCAGTGGAAGTGGCTCCGGGACATCCCGGGGAGCTTTCCCTTTCTCTTCGGCGGAAAAACCTTCTGATGGGCGCCATTGTTGTCAGCGCCGCAAGCAATGAAGCAAAGAAGAAGCGAGCAAGCGAGGAAGAGATGGGCAACAGGGGCACCGCCCCTCCCTCATTTATAGCAAGAGAAGGCCAACCGGTGTCTCCCACGATCACAGGTAATGATGGTTTTCCTTGCATGTCGCAGGGACTTGTCAAGTCGTGCAGTTGCCGAGTCAACGTGGGGAAGCGGAGACGCCCACGACCAATCAACCGCCATGCATCAACCGAGGCCGCAGGCTTTTGGGGCCCGCGGTGCTCCGAACATGACCCTTGGCTTCACCGTGAAGCCAAGCCCGAGCTCACCTTGGGCCCGGGGGCTACTGTCGGCATTCTGGGAACGGGGGTCCCAAGACTTGCCTGCCTGTGGCCCACGGCGTGGCCAAGCAGCAGGCCGTAGGACCCATCTTCATCAACAAGCATCCAAGACCCTCGCGAGGGTCCAAGCCTCGCGAGGCGGATGATGCAAGACCTCCTTTGGAGTTGCCGAGCCAGGCAGGCTCACGAGGAGCGGAGATATCAAGGCGAGGCGAACCTCACGAGGCTCTCATGACGTGAGCCATGACGATCGACACCAGGCGGGCGCCAGCATGCGCAGCATCCTTGTTTCCTCTTTGGTGCAAAGGAGGCAAGCACAGCCGTGGAGTACCGAGGCCTCAGGCAAAGGTTGCCATTTTGGTGCAACAAGACCAAGACCAGAAGGACTGCAAGATGGAGGTCATTGTGGAGCCCAAGACGGCATCACCACCAGAGCTTTGCGCAGGCGAAGACTACTTTTGCTAGGATAGCTTGTACTAGTTGTTCCCCTTCGAATTAGCCCGCCATTGTTGGCTCCCTTCCCGCTCAATATTTGGGAAGAGGACCAGGGCCTCTATAAGTAGGGCTAGCCACCACCGTAGAAGGGGGCGAGGAGAAGGTAGAAGATCGAACCCTCACGCCATAAGTTCATACGCACAAGAACACCTCAACCTCAGGAGGCTATTCTTCCCCTGTAATTGTTCATCGTCAGCCCAAGAGGCAATCCACCAGCACACAGGAGTAGGTTATTACACCACAATGGTGGCCCGAACCAGTATAAACCCCGTGTCTTTCTGTGTTGTGAGTTCGTCGAGTTTGTCCGCAAGATCTTAGCGAGCTAGAGCATAGATCGGTAGGAGGGAAGACTTCGTGCGCACTCCAGTGGCCGAACCTTAAGGGTTTGCCGGAACCCCACATCCGACACATATGAGATGTTCCAAGAGTTGAAATTGGTATTTCATGCTCATGCCCGTCTCGAGAGGTATGAGACCTCTGACAGTACTTTGCCTACAAGATGGAGGAGAATAGTTCAACCAGTGAGCATGTGGTCAGATTGTCTGGGTACTACAATTGCTTGAATCAAGTGGGAGTTAATCTTCCATATAAAATAGTGATTGACAGAGTTGTCTAGTAACTATCACCAAGTTACTGGAACTTCGTGATGAACTATAATATGCAAGGGATGATGAAAGTAATTCTCAAGTTCTTCGTGATGTTGAAATCAGCGAAGGTGGAAATCAATAAAAGCATCAAGTGTTGAGGGTTGACAAGACAACTAGTTTCAAGTAAAAGGGCAAGGGAAAGAAAGGGAACTTAAAGAGGAATGTCAAGCAAGTTGCCACTCCCATGAAGAAGCCCAAAGCTAGACCCAAGCCTGAAACTGCGTGCTTCTACTGCAAAGGAAATGGTCATTGGAAGTGGAACTGCCCTAGATACTTGGCGGATAAGAAGAATGGCATACTGAACAAAAGTATATTGGATATACATGTTATTGATGTGTACTTTACTAATGTTTATAGCAACCCCTCGGTATTTGATACTGGTTCAATTGCTAAGAGTAGTAACTCGAAACGGGAGTTGCAAAATAAACAGAGACTATTTAAGGGCGAGGTGATGATGTGTGTTGGAAGTGATTCCAAGGTTGATAAGATCACCATCGCACACTACCTTTACCTTCGGGGTTAGTGTTGAACCTAAAATAAATGTTATTTTGTGTTTGCGTTGAGCATGAATATGATTGGATCATGTTTATTGCAATATGGTTATTCATTTAAGTCAAAGAATAATTGTTGTTCTATTTACATGAATAAAACCTTCTATGGTCATACACTCAATATAAATGGTTTATTGAATCTTGATCGTAGTGATACACATATTCATAATATTGAAGCCAAAAGATGCAAAGTTAATAATGATAGTGCAACTTATTTGTGGCATTGCCGTTTAGGTCATATTGGTGTAAAGTGCATGAAGAAACTCCATGCTGATGGGCTTTTGGAATCACTTGATGCTTGCGAACCATGCCTCATGGGCAAGATGACTAAGACTCCGTTCTCCAGAACAATGGAGCGAGCAACTGACTTATTGGAAATAATACATACTGACGTATGCGGTCAGTTGAGTGTTGAGGCTCGTACGGGAATCATTATTTTCTGACCTTCACAGATGATTTGAGAAGAGATGGGTATATCTACTTGATGAAACATAAGTCTGAAACATTTGAAAAGTTCAAAGAATTTCATAGTGAAGTGGAAAATCATCGTAACAAGAAAATAAAGTTTCTACGATCTGATCGTGGAGACGAATATTTGAGTTACGAGTTTGGTCTTCAACTAAAACAATGTGGACTAGTTTCACAAATTCATGCCACCTAGAACACCACAGCATAATGGTGTGTCCGAACGTCATAACCGTACTTTATTGGATACAGTGCAATCTATGATGTCTCTTGCTGATTTACCACTATCATTTTGGGGTTATGCATTAGAGACAACTACATTCACGTTAAATAGGGCACCGTCTAATCCGTTGAGACGACACCGTATGAACTATGGTTTGGCTAGAAACCTAAGTTGTCGTTTTTTAAAGTTTGGGGTTGTGATGCTTATGTGAAAAAGTTTCAGCCTGATAAGCTCAAACCCAAATTGGAAAAGTGAGTCTTCATAGGATACCCAAAAGAAACTGTTGGGTACACCTTCTATCACAAATCCGAAAGGCAAGATCTTTGTTGCTAAGAGTGGATCCTTTCTAGAGAAGAATTTTCTCTAGAAAGAAGTGAGTGGGAGGAATGTAGAACTTGATGAGGTAATTGTACCTTCTCCCGAATTGGAAAGTAGTTCATCATAGAAATCAATTCTAGTGATTTCTACACCAATTAGTAAGGAAGCTAATGATGATGATCATGAAACTTCAGATCAAGTTACTACCGAACCTCGTAGGACAACCAGAGTATGGTCCGCACCAGAGTGGTACAGTAATCCTTTCTGGAATTCATGTTACTAGACCATGATGAACCTACGAACTATGAGGAAGCGATGATGAGTCCAGATTCCGCGAAATGGCTTAAAGCCATGAAATGTGAGATGGGATCCATGTATAAAGAACAAAGTATGGACTTTGATTGACTTGCCCAATGATCAGCGAGCCATTAAGAATAAATGGATTTTCAAGAGGAAGACGGACACTGATAGTAGTGCTACTATCTACAAAGCTCGAATTGTCGCAAAAGGTTTTCGACAAGTTCAAGATGTTGACTACGATGAGATTTTCTCACTCGTAGCGATGCTTAAGTCTGTCTGAATCATGTTAGCAATTGCCACATTTTATGAAATCTGGCAAATGGATGCCAAAACTGCATTCCTTAATGGATTTCTTAGAGAAGAGTTGTATATGTTGCAACAAGAAGGTTTTGTCAATCCTAAAGGTGCTAACAAAGTGTGCAAGCTCCAGCGATCCATCTATGGACTGGTGCAAGCATCTCGGAGTTGGAATATATACTTTGATAAAGTGATCAAAGCATATGGTTTTATACAGACTTGCGGTGAAGCCTGTATTTACAAGAAAGTGAGTGGGAGCACTACAGCATTTCTGATAAGTATATGTGAATGACATATTGTTGATCGGAAATAATGTAGAATTTTATGGAAAGCATAAAGGAGTGTTTGAAAAGAGTTTTTCAAAGAAAGACCTCGATGAAGCTACTTACATATTGAGCATCAAGATCTATATATATAGATCAAGACGCTTGATATATTTTCAATGAGTACATACCTTGACAAAATTTCGAAGTAGTTCAAAATGGAAAAGTCAAAGAAGGAGTTCTTGCCCGTGTTGCAAGGTGTGAAGTTGAGTAAAGACTCAAAACCCGACCATGGCAGAAAATAGAAAGAGAATGAAAAGTCATTCCTTATGCCTCGGTCATAGGTTCTATAATGTATGCTATGCTGTGTACCAGACCTATTGTATACCTTAGCATGATTTTGGCAAGGGAGTACAATAGTGATCTAGGAGTAGATCACTGGACAGCAGTCAAAATTATCCTTAGAGGACTAAGGAAATATTTCTCGGATATGGAGGTGATGAAAGATTTCATCGTAAAGAGTTACATCGATGCAAGCTTTTGACACCGATCTAGATGACCCTAAGTCTCGATCTAGATACATATTGAGAGTGGGAGTGAGGTAGTCCTGGATTAGGGGGTCTCTGGACAGCCGGACTATATCCTTTGGCCGGACTATTGGACTATGAAGATATAAGATTGAAGACTTCGTCCTGTGTCCGGATGGGACTCTACTTGGCATGGAAGGCAAGCTAGGCAGTAGGGATATGTATATCTCCTCCTTTGTAACCGACCTTGTGTAACCCTAGCCCCCTCCGATGTCTATATAAACTGGAGGGTTTTAGTCCGTAGGACAACATACAATCATACCATAGGCTAGCTTCTAGGGTTTAGCCTCTCTGATCTCGTGGTAGATCAACTCTTGTACTACTCATATTATCAAGAACTATCAAGCAGGAAGTAGGGTATTACCTCCATCAAGAGGGCCCGAACCTGGGTAAACATCGTGTCCCCTGCCTCCTGTTACCATCCGCCTTAGACGCACAGTTCGGGACCCCCTACCTGAGATCCGCCGGTTTTGACACCGACATTGGTGCTTTCATTGAGAGTTCCACTGTGTCGTCACCGTAAGGCTTGATGGCTCCTTCTATCATCGCTAGTGATGCGGTCCAGGGTGGGGTTTTCCTCCTCGGACAGATCTTCGTATTCGGGGGCTTCGCACTGCGGGCCAATTCGCTTGGCCATCTGGAGCAGATCGAGAGCCACGCCCCTGGCCATCAGGTCAGATTTGGAAACTTGAACTACACGGCCGACATCCGTGGAGACTTGATCTTTGATGGATTCGAGACCGTGTCGGACGCGCCGCACAGTCGCGACGAGCATGATGTAGCTATGCCGTCGGACAATGTTCGGGAGATCGCATCCGCAACTGCTCCGGCCTTTAATCCGGAGCAAGTCGCGCCATCCGAGAGCGGAGGGATGGACCCCGCCATGGAGGCCGCACTCTCAGTGGCGATAGAGCCGGATACTGACTTCACCCCTCATGAGAGCCGTGACGCCGAACCACTGGACTCATCTCCAGCCATGGACTCCGAGCTGCTCACATCCGTACCCGTCGAGTCCGACTGGGCACCGATCATGGAGTTCACCTCCGCGGATATCTTTCAGCACTCACCTTTCGGAGATGTGCTAAATTCATTAAGGTCTCTCTCCCTGTCAGGAGAACCTTGGCCGAACTATGTCCGGCTAGAATGGGATGCGGACGACAAAGAAATTTGCTGCCCACCCACCACCCACTTGGTAGCCACTATCAACGACTTAACCGACATGCTCGACTTCGACTCCGAAGACATCGATGGCATGGACGACGATGCAGGAGACGAACAGGAACCACCGCCCACAGGGCGGCGGACCACCACTTCATCACATGACGTGTACATGGTGGATACGCCGAGAGAGGGCAATGGCGAAGAGACAGCGGAGGATGCACCCTCCAAGCAACCCAAGCGCTGACGTCAGCGGCGCCGCTCTAAGTCCCGCCATATCAAAAACAGCGATAACAGTGCAAGAGGAAATAATAGCCCACTCGACTCTGGAAGAAACGCCAACTGCACCACCCCGGTGACAGAGCATGATCAAGATGCAAACTAAATACATAGTACGGACCCAACGTCCGAACACGATGACGCCAAGGATAAACCTCATCAAACCCCGTCGGGGGAGGAAAACAGTCCGGGCGAAGATGCACACATCATCCCGGAAACGCACCTGGAGCAAGAGAACCTCCGCAGAAGGCTTATTGCCACAGCGAGGAGCCTGAAGAAATAGAAGCAAAGGCTTAAGGCCGCACAAGATACACTCAATAGAAGGTGGAACAAAGTAACAAAGTATGGTGGAAGTTACCACACAAATAGCTATCCAAAGCGCAAGCTATTACCGGAATTCGACGATGAGGCCTTAGAGCCCACACAGCCGAAGAACGATACGACCAACCGGCCGGATCCTCCACCTTGTGAGCGCGATAGAGCGACTAACAAGGTCGCGCATAAGTCAAACCACGATCTACGAGAGAACTTGCACCAAAAATCTGGCGCAACCCGGTCCATCTACGGATCTAGGAAGCGCGCTCCGATACAAAACCAAAACCGAATACTACAACCGTCCGAACACCATGGCACATCCCAATATAGGGGTGTCGCACACCCCTTATGTTTCACTGATGAGGTGCTGGATCACGAATTCCCAGAGGGATTCAAACCGGTGAACATAGAGGCATACGACGGGACCACAGACCCTAGAGTCTGGATAGAGGACTTTATCCTCCATATTCATATGGCTCGTGGAGACGATCTCCATGCCATTAAATACTTGCCCCTCAAGCTCAAAGGGCCAGCTTAGCACTGGCTGAAAAGCCTCCCCGAAAACTCAATTGGAAGTTGGGAGGAGCTCGAGGACGCTTTTCGGGCTAATTTTCAAGGGACTTATGTCCGACCTCCGGATGCAGACGATTTAAGTCATATAATCCAACAGTCCGGAGAGTCCGCCCGAAAGCTTTGGAACAGGTTCCTCACCAAGAAGAACCAAATCGTCGACTGTCCGGACGTTGAAGCCTTAGCAGCTTTCAAACACAGCATCCGAGACAAATGGCTCGCCAGACACCTCGGCCAAGAAAAACCGAGAACAATGGCAGCCGTAACAAGCCTCATGACCCGCTTTTGTGCGGGCGAGGACAACTAGTTGGCCCATAGCAGCACCAGCGACCCAAGCACATCCGAAGTCAGGGATGGCAATGGTAAACCACGATGCAATAAAAACAAGCGTCGAAATAAAGAAGGCAGCCCAGATAACACGGCGGTAAACGCCGGATTCAGGGGCTCCCGACTAGGTCAGAGGAAAAAGCCTTTCAAAGGCAGCAAAGAAGGACAATCTTGCCTAAACCAAATTCTTGACAAACTCTGTCAGATTCATGGCACCCCAGACAAACCTGCAAATCATACCCACAGAGAATGTTGGGTCTTCAAGCAGGCCGGCAAGCTAAACGCCGAACACAAAGGGAAAGAGACACCAAGCGAAGAAGAGGATGAACCTCGCCAGCAAAGCGCCAGAGGATAGAAAAAGTTCCCACCAGAGGTCAAAACAATAAACATGATCCATGTGACAAAGGGGAGAAGCAAGCATGCACTCCGATGCACACAAGCCATAGAGCCCGGCACCCCTGGGTTCAACCCCTGGTTGGCCTGCCCGATCACTTTTGATCGTAGGGATCACGATACAAATATCCGACGCGAAGGAATGACATCCTTGGTGTTAGACCCAATCATAAATGGGTACCATTTCACACTAGTCCTCATGGACGGCGGCAGTGATCTAAATCTCATATATCAGGACACAGTCTGCAAAATGGGGATAGACCCAACAAAAATAAGCCACAGTAATACTACCTTCAAGGGAGTAATACCAGGCCAAAAGGCCCGCGGTACGGGCTCTCTACTACTAGAAGTGATATTCGGTTCTCCCGATAACTTCTGAAGTGAAAGGTTAACTTTCCACATCGCTCCATTCCGAAGTGATTATCAAGCACTACTCGGAAGGGCGGCTTTTGCTTGTTTTAACACAATATCGCATTATGCTTTTCTCAAGCTCAAAATGCCCGGTCCACGTGGCATCATCTCAGTTAGCGGAAATACCGAACATTTTTTACGTATGGACGAGAATGCGGCGGCTCTAACAGCCGCAAACTAGACGGTCTCACCAACCAGAAGAAATGGCAGGTCATCAAGAACATGGACATGGTTAGATGAGTCCGGCGTTCCATCACATACACATAAAATGGGTTTGATGATCAAACCCTCATAAACGATACCAGGGGCTTCCCGCGTGTAATCAGGGCCAGCCAGGCTCAACTTGGTTTCTCTTAAAGCTTGATAGTTCATTTATAGCAACCAATTCTTTTTTCGGCACGACAACTTTCACCTAAGTTCTTTCCTTTTACAGATGACAATCATGCTACACCCGTCCAGGACATGGCACAATGGAGACACGGGTGCAGACGTGCAGCAGGGACCTGCCCAAAGGTTTCTTTTTAGATTAAGACCCTGCGTAAGCCTTTTTTACTGTCTCTTATTGCTCACATCCTCCGGATACTCCACATAACCAAGAAGGATGCTGGCGGTATTGGCATGTGGCCACGCCAGTATTTTGCACGTACCTGGACACATTGGGTTTCTTATTAAGGGCATTGTTTAGCCCGGTATATGTTATAAAGACCGAACACCTTAGGGAGTGTTCGGTGTCGCGAGTTTGGCCCTATATGCATCAGCTCCGAATCATGTCGTTGGTCAAATGTTGGGTTTGCCCGGCTCCCATGTTTTGGTACCTTACATTCTGTTATATCGGCTAAGGTAGCACTGGGAGAACTACTGCGATTTTGCCCTGGTTCATCCGGACGAGCACCTCAGTAGAGAAAGCCGAAAATTGACTGTCATGATATAGCGAGAGACTGGTCAACCACTCGATGACTAATCGGAACCTTTGGGATTTCTCCGCATTAACGAAGGGTCGTTTCCCAGTCATGTATGTACATGCCCCGTATTCGGACAAGCGCAGAAGTACCAGGGGCTATATAGTAGCCCCACTATCAAACTCCTATGGCTAAGTGAAAGTGTTAAAGCAATATAGTCCGATTGCCTCGTTCGCTGCGCTATCACCTCCTTAATGGACCAAGACGTTGGATCAAGTGTGGATATGCATTTTTTGCGAACACCCCCGCATTATATGCGTGGGGGCGGAAGCCGACGACTGCAAACTTTCAGGGTATATACATATATACATAAACGGCCGCACAAGAGGCATCATAGTACTTTCGGGCAAAAGTATAAATACATCCTTGATAATTCAATAAAACATTGTTTTTACAAGGGGAATACATGTCACTCAAAAATAATATTCTTCGAGCACTGAGCCTCTATCGAACGAGCGCCTTCAAGAACTTCTTCAAAGTAGTGCTCGGCAGCCACTCGGCCTACGGCCGAACCCTGTGTCACAACAGTGGTGGCCTCCATTTCACCCAGTATGTCTTGACACTGGCAAAGGCCACTTTGCGCACCCTCTATGCACGCCGATCTCTTTACAGCATCGATGCGTGGCACGGCACCAAGGAACTGTTGCACTAAACTAAAGTAGATATTCGGCCTTGGCCCTCTCGGCCACAGGTGATCTACAACGAACCTCATGACAAGTCCGGACAATCTATGGAGCTTGGCCCACTCGGCCATTTGCTCACTCAACAGCAGCGGACGGGCTGGAGCATGAAACTGTGACCAAAACAGTTTTTCCACTTCATGATCTTTCCGATCCTTGAAGTACCGGGCCGCATCAGCAGCACTTGTAGCCAAATCCACGTAGGCGTCTGCAGAACTCCATAGCCGGTCCAGAGGTGCATACTTAGGATCCCCGAACTTAGTCCGCAACAAGAAGGGCTTCCCAGATACAATATCTGCAGCTTGATGCAGCTCCTCCTTCGTCTCTTTAATTTTGGAGCGGGCTTCCTTGGCAGCCACAAGGGCCTTCTCTAGGTCCGTCGCCTTCGCCCGGTTTCCTTCTTCAAGAAGCTGGTAAAGGTCAGCGGCATCTTTTAACTCTATAGCCATCTTGGCTATTTTTTTCCTTGCTCTCGCAATGTGCGGCCTGTTCGGCCCTTAACTCTTCGGCCGCCTTTAGAGCGGCCGCATTGCTAATCCTTGCTTGCTCCTTGGCTCGGACAAGCTCCGCCCGAAGGGTCTTCACGGTGGCAGCTCCATCTGCAATCACAACATATTAAAGATACTGGCATGATGCTCCTCTGACTATGTGTCGATCACCGGAAAAATCACTTACCATGTGCCTCGTCAAGCCGCTTATTGACAAGCACGATGTCGGCATCTGCCACATCCAGTTGCCGCTTTAGCTCGGCAAACCCATCAGTCCGGCTAGCCATCGGAGCTTCAGCCACATGCACATCATGGCGGTTTGGTTATTACCTGGGACTATGATCCTTTGTTTGCTGCTGTTTTTGACGACAACCAGAGTCTCAGGGGCTACTATCTGCATAGGGCACACCTAACGTGTGCGGTACTATCAAAAACATACACTATTTCACGTACCTCGAAGCCTTTCAGCAGACTCATAAATGCTTCATGCAAACCGCTTTCGGCGGATGAAATCCTTTCAATTACCGTACCCATCAGCGTACGATGCGCTTCTGAGACGGCCGCTTGCCCCAGAAGATCCTTCAGCATGTCCGACCGCATACTGTACGGACCCTTGCTGCCGCTCTCTTTAGGAGCCGGATACTGGGGATCCCGGGTAGCCAAAGGGTTATCCTCTGGCCTTGGCAGATCTGGAGATACCCTTCGCGACGACACTTCAAGGTCGCCCACTTCATGAGACGGGGAGCCAGGAGGAGGCGTTTCGCTCTCCATCATCTCCGGAAGAAGATCCCCCGAAGACGAACTCTTTCGAGATGGGCAACGATCCGGACTACAATTTATAAAGCACTGGTTATTGTCTTTGGAAGTAAGGTAGGATATTTCCACCATTAAGTATGTTTCGACTACTTACAACTCAGTAGAGGGCTGATCCCCGCACGGACATTGTGCGGCAAGAATACCCTCCGAGGCAGGACCCTCTGATGAAGATTTCTTCTCCCGTTTGGAAACCTTAGTTTCCGGATCCTCAGAGGTAGTCCTCTTCCTTCCCCGTGGAGCAAGAATGTCAGATTCTTCCCTTTGGCCGTCCTCTCTTTTCCCCCTGTTGGAATGAGTAGCGAGTGAGGCCCACTTTTGCCCTCTCTTTTCCCCCCATCATCTTCCTTTAAGGGCACTGGATAAGGTGTCGGCTCGAGCATCTTGTCCAGTACCGGATTGTCCAAGCCCTCGGGAAGGGGGGCCGAACACCTGATCATCATCGCCTTTGTTATCCAGTCCTGGTCAAAGAGCGGCTCTTTAGAATGATGTCATGATAAATAAAAGGACAACAGGTTCGGCATGGGATTACTTACTTGGGCAGTAGGGCGGTTGCAGCTCAAACCCACGTCCTCGGTGTTGTCCGGACACTCTATTTGGGGTCCGAAGAACGATTTGTACATCTCCTCGTGCGTCATGCCGAGGAAATGCTGAATAGCTCGCGGTCCTTCCGGGTTGAATTCCCACATGCGGAGGGGCCGGCGTTTGCAAGGCTGGACTTGACGAACTAGCATAACTTGCATCACCATAACCAGACTGAAATCTCTCTCAAAGAGATCTCGGATACAGCTTTGCAGTATTGGCACGTCCTTGGCTGGACCCCAGCTCAGCCCCCTGCTGATCCATGACATGAGTTGTGGTGGGGGTCCCGAGCGAAAGGTAGGGGCAGCTACCCACTTGGCACTTCGGGAAGCTGTGATGCAGAACCACTCCCGCTGCCACAATCCGGACACCTCTGGGAAGGAACCCTTGGTCCATGGAGCGCCAGCGATTTTGCTTATTAAAGCACCTCCGCACGCTGCGTGCTGCCCCTCGATCATCTTCGGCTTCACATCGAAGGTCTTGAGCCACAGGACAAAGTGAGGGGTAATGCGGAGGAAGGCCTCGCATACGACAATAAATGATGAGATGTGAAGAAGGGAATCGGGGGCCAGATCGTGAAAATCTAGCCCGTAATAGAACATAAGACCCCTAACAAAGGGATCCAGAGCGAGGCCTAGTCCTCGGAGGAAGTGGGAGACGAACACGACGCTCTCGTTGGGTTCGGGAATAGGGACGACCTGCCCTCGGGCAGGCAGTCGATGCGAAATTTCGGCGGTCAGATATCTGGCCTCCCTCAACTTCTTGATGTCTTCCTTTGTGATGGAGGAAGGCATCCACCGACCTTGAAGGTTGGATCTGGACATAGTTGAATGTCCGAAGTGCCTGACCTGAGCTTTGGGTGTTAGAACTCGAGGTGGGGGAAGGATTCGATTGAGCACGGGAGGGGAGAAAAGTAAATGCCTTGTCCCCTTTATAAAGAGGGTGAATATCAAGCGTCCTCCTTGTGGCCGTTTGGGACTTGCCTAAGATCTAGGAGTCCTACCAATAGGCACGGTTGGGTTACCCATGACTGTATTGATGAGAATCCCGTGATAAGGGGGACACGATCTCTACTTTGACGAGACGTGTCAAGAAAACTGCCTCGCGTTATGTGCGGAGCTGGATGAGAAAAACTGTTCGCATAATGACCGAGCCATGGCGTGATGTCATGTCGTCAAAATGTGTCAGCAGATTAGATTTGTGGAAATGTTATTCTCTCTACAATAGTATGTGGAACTTATTTTGCAGGGCCGGACACTATCCTCGTATTCAGAACTCTTCCATGATGTATGCGGAGGAGGAACCCGCCTTGCAATGCCGAACACAACACTGCGCGCCGGACTCATCATCATTGAAGCCTGGTTCAGGGGCTACTGAGGGAGTCCTGGATTAGGGGGTCTCTGGATAGCCGGACTATATCCTTTGGCCAGACTTTTGGACTATGAAGATACAAGATTGAAGACTTCGTCCCGTGTCCGGATGGGACTCTACTTGGCATGGAAGGCAAGCTAGGCAGTACGGATATGTATATCTCCTCCTTTGTAACCGACCTTGTGTAACCCTAGCCCCCTCCGGTGTCTATATAAACCGGAGGGTTTTAGTCCGTAGGACAAATACAATCATGCCATAGGCTAGCTTCTAGGGTTTAGCCTCTCTGATCTCGTGGTAGATCAACTCTTGTACTACTCATATTATCAAGAACAATCAAGCAGGAAGTAGGGGATTACCTCCATCGAGAGGGCCCGAACCTGGGTAAACATCATGTCCCCTGCCTCCTGTTACCATCCGCCTTAGACGCATGGGTCGGGACCCCCTACCCGAGATCCGCCGGTTTTGACACCGGCAAGGAGCAATTAGCTAGAGTAGCTCTGAGCAAAGCATTGTAGACATAGCAAATTTACAGAATACATACGGCTCTGAATGTGGCAGACCCGTTGACTAAATTTCTCTCACAAGCAAAACATGATCACTCTTTGGGTGTTAATCACATAGCAATGTGAACTAGATTATTGACTCTAATAAACCTTTTGGGTGTTAGTCACATGGAGATATGAACTAATCACATAAAGATGTGAACTAGATTATTGACTCTAGTGCAAGTGGGAGACTGAAGCAAATATGCCCTAGAGTCAATAATAAAGTTATTATTTATTTCCTTATATCATGATAAATGTTTATTATTCATGCTCAAAATGTATTAATCGGAAACTTAGTACATGTGTGAATACAGAGACAAACTAAGTGACACTAATATGCCTCTACTTGACTAGCTCGTTAAAGAAAGATGGTTAAGTTTCCTAGCCATGGACAAGAGTTGTCATTTGATGAACGGAATCACATCATTAGAGAATGATGTGATTGACTTGACCCATTCGTTAGCTTAGCACGATGACCGTTTAGTTTGTTGCTATTGCTTTCTTCATAACTTATACATGTACCTATGACTATGAGATTATGCAACTCCCGGATACCGGAGGAACACTTTGTGTGCTACCAAATGTCACAACGTAACTGGGTGATTATAAAGGTGCTCTACAGGTGTCTCCAATGGTGTTTGTTGAGTTGGCATAGATTGAGATTAGGATTTGTCACTCCGAGTATCAAAGAGGTATCTCTGGGCCCTCTCGGTAATGCACATCACTATAAGCCTTGCAAGCATTGTGAAAAATGATTTAGTTGCGGGATGATGCATTACGGAACGAGTAAAGAGACTTGCTGGTAACGAGATTGAACTAGGTATTGAGATACCGACAATCGAATCTTGGGCAAGTAACATACCGATGACAAAGGGAACAACGTATGTTGTTATGCGGTTTGACCGATAAAGATCTTCGTAGAATATGTAGGAACCAATATGAGCATCCAAGTTCCGCTATTGGTTATTGACGGAAGTGAGTCTCGGTCATGTCTACATAGTTCTCAAACCCGTAGGGTCCGCACGCTTAACGTTCAGTGACGATCGGTATTATGAGTTTAAGAGGTCTTGATGAACCGAAGGTTGTTCGGAGTCCCTGATGTGATCACAGGCATGACGAGGAGTCTCGAAATGGTCGAGACATAAAGATTGATATATTGGAAGCCTATATTTGGGCATCAAAATGGTTCCGAGTGGTTCAGGCATTTTTCTGGAGTACCGAGAGGTTACCGGAGCCCCCGGGAGAAGTTATGGGCCTTATGGGCCATAAGAAAGAAGCACACCAGCGTACAAGGGGTTGGTGCACCCCCCTTGGGCAGGAGGCCAAATAGGAATAGGTTTGGGGGGGCAGCCCCTCTTTCCTTCTCTCCTACTCCTCCTTCCCTTCCTCTCCTACTCCAACTAGGGAAGGGGGGAATCCTACTCCTGATGGGAGTAGGACTCCCCTAGGGTGCGCCATAGAGAGGGCCGGCCCCTCCCCTCCTCCACTCCTTTATATACAAGGGAGGGGGGCACCCATGGAAACACAAGTTGATCATTGATCTCTTAGCTGTGTGCGGTGCCCCCCTCCACCATAATCCACCTCGGTCATATTGTAGCGGTGCTTAGGCAAAGCCCTGTTCCGGTAGCTTCATCATCACCGTCACCACACCGTCATGCTGACGAAACTCTCCCTCGACCTCAACTGGATCAAGAGTACAAGGGACGTCACCGAGCTGAACGTGTGCAGATCGCGGAGGTGCCGTATCTTCGGTGCTAGGATCGGTCGGATCATGAAGACGTTCGACTACATCAACTGCGTTATCATAATGCTTCCGCTTACGGTCTACGAGGGTACATAGACAATACTCTCCCATCTCGTTGCTATGCATCACCATGATCTTGCGTGTGTGTAGGATTTTTATTTTTGAAATTACTGCATTCCCCAACAGATGCAAGCTTTGACACTGATCCGTATGACTCTAAGTCAAAAACCGGATACGTATTTTTATTGAATGGTGGAGCTGTCAGTTGGTGCGGTTCCAAGCAGAGCGTCGTGGCGGGATCTACGTGTGAAGTAGAGTACATAGCTGCTTTGGAAGCAGCAAATGAAGGAGTCTGGATGAAGGAGTTCATATCCGATCTATGCGTCATACCTAGTGCATCGGGTCCAATGAAAATCTTTTGTGACAACACTGGTGCAATTTCCTTGGCAAAGGAATCCAGATTTCACAAGAGAACCAAGAACATCAAGAGATGCTTCAATTCCATCCGCGATCAAGTCAAGGAGCGAGACATAGAGATTTGCAAGATACATATGGATCTGAATGTTGCAGACCCATTGACTAAGCCTCTCTCACGAGCAAAACATGATCAGCACCAGACTCCATGGGTGTTAGAATCAGTACAATGTAATCTAGATTATTGACTCTAGTGTAAGTGGGAGACTGAAGGAAATATGACCTGGAGGCAATAATAAAGTTGTTATTTATATTTCCTTATATCATGATAAATGTTTATTATTCATGCTAGAATTGTATTAACCGGAAACTTAGTACATGTGTGAATACATAGACAAACAGAGTGTCACTAGTATGCCTCTACTTGACTAGCTCGTTAATCAAAGATTGTTAAGTTTCCTAGCCATGGACAAAGAGTTGTCATTTGATGAACGGGATAACATCATTAGAGAATGATGTGATTGACTTGACCCATCCGTTAGTTTACTGCTATGACTATGAGATTATGCAACTCCTGAATACCGGAGGAACACTTAGTGTGCTATCAAACGTCACAGCGTAACTGGGTGACTATAAAGATGCTCTACAGGTGTCTCATATGGTGTTTGTTGAGTTTTCATATATCGAGATTAGGATTTGTCACTCCGTGTATCAGAGAGGTATCTCTGGGCCCTCTCGGTAATGCACATCACTATAAGCCTTGCAAGCAATGTGACTAATGAGTTAGTTACGAGATGTTGCATTACGGAACGAGTAAAGAGACTTGCCATTAACGAGATTGAACTAGGTATTGAGATACCGATGATCGAATCTCGGGCAAGTAACATACCGATGACAAAGGGAACAACGTATGTTGTTATGCGGTTTGACCGATAAAGATCTTTGTAAAATATGTAGGAACCAGTATGAGCATCTAGGTTCCACTATTGGTTATTGACCGGAGATGAGTCTCGTTCATGTCTACATAGTTCTCGAACCCCTAGGCTCCGCACGCTTAACGTTCGGTGACGATCAGTATTATGAGTTTATGAGTTTTGATGTACTGAAGGTACTTCGGTGTCCCGGATATGATCACGGACATGACAGGGAGTCTCGGAATGGTCGTGACATAAAGATCGATATATGGGAAGGCTATGTTTGGACATCGGAATGGTTCCGGGTGAGTTCGGACATTTACCGGAGTACCGGGGGGTTACCGGAACCCCCTAGGGAGTGTATGGGCCTTAATGGGCCTTAGTGGGGAGGGGAGAAGCCGGCCTAGGTGGGGGCGTGCCCCCTTCAAGCCCAATCCGAATTGGCTGGGGGGCCAGCCCCCCTTTCCTTTCTCCTTCTCCCTCTTCCTTCTCTTCCTAGTGGGACTAGGAAAGGGGGGGTCCTACTCCTACTAGGAGGAGGACTCCTCCCCCCTTGGCGCGCCTAGAGAGGGATGGTCGGCCTCCCCCTCCCTCCTTTATATACGTGGGGAGGGGGCACCCTAGAACACACAAGTTGATTGTGTAGCCGTGTGCGGTGCCCCCCTCCACAGATTTCCACCTCGGTCATATCGTTGTAGTGCTTAGACGAAGCCCTGCGTCGGTAACTTCATCATCACCTTCATCATGCTGTCGTGCTGACGAAGCTCTCCCTTGACACTTAGCTGGATCTAGAGTTCATGGGACGTCACCGAGTTGAACGTGTGCAGATCGCGGAGGTGTCATACCTTCGGTGCTAGGATCGGTCGGATCGTGAAGACGTACGACTACATCAACCGCATTGTCATAACGCTTCCACTTATGGTCTATGAGGGTACGTGGACAACACTCTCCCCTCTCGTTGCTATGCATCACCTAGATGGATCTTGCGTGTGCGTAGTAATTTTTTTGAAATTACTGTGTTCCCCAACAGCCACTCCCATGAAGAAGCCTAAAGCTAGACCCAAGCCTGAAACTGAGTGCTTCTACTGCGAAGGAAATGGTCATTGGAAGCGGAACTGCCCCAATACTTGGCAGATAAGAAGGATGGCAAAGTGAACAAAAGTATATATGATATACATGTTATTGATGTGTACTTTACTAGTGTTCATAGTAGCCCCTGGGTATTTGATATTGGTTCAGTTACTATGATTAGTAACTCGAAACAGGAGTTACAAAATGAACAAAGACTAGTTGAGGGCAAGGTGACGATGTGTGTTGGAAGTGATTCCAAGGTTGATAAGATCACCATCGCACACTCCCTTTACCTTTAGGATTAGTGTTGAACCTAAAATAAATGTTATTTGGTGTTTGCGTTGAGCATAATATGATTGGATATTGTTCATTGCAATAATGCTATTCATTTAATTCAAAGAATAATTGTTATTCTGTTTACATGAATAATACCTTCTGAGGTTATACACCCAAAGTGAATGGTTTACTAAATTTCGATCGTAGTGATACACATATTCATAATATTGATGCCAAAAGATGCAAAGTTGATAATGATAGTGCAACATATTTGTGGCACTGTTATTTAGGTCATATTGGTGTAAAGCGCATGAAGAAACTCCATGCTGATGGGCTTTTGGAATCACTTGATTATGAATCACTTGATGCTTGCAAACCATGCCTCATGGGCAAGATGACTAAGACTCCATTCTCTGGAACAATGGAGCGAGCAACTGACTTATTGGAAATAATACATACTGATGTATGTGATCCGATGAGTGTTGAGGCTTGCGGCGGGTATCGTTATTTTCTGACCTTCATAGATGATTTGAGCAGATATGAGGCCAACTCCACCGCGCAACCCCATTCTGTCTGGCCCCGTCCGTTTGGGGTAAAATAGACAAACAGGTCAGCCCATCACACGACGGCCCGGACCCATCTGGTCCGTTTTGTGTCCGGGCCGACCCATTTCGAGCGCAAACTTGCGCCGACACTACAAAAAAATACACTTCTGTGATGATACGTGTTTGTCACAGTAGGTCGCTTTTTTTGTCATGCATGTACATCCATGACAAATTTATGACAGAATCAAGATAGTCATACCTGTGCTGTCGTAGAAGTGTTCCATGACATTACCAAAATTATCATCACAGAAGTGTCCACTTCCATGACGATAAATCGCGCGTCACAGGAGTGCTTTCGTCAAGGGTGACCGACACGTGGAATCCACTATAACGGAACGCCGTTAAGCTATTGGGTCGGGTTTTGGATCCGATAACCCGTTAATAGCCCCGACCAATGGGAAATTTCCGCGTGTAAAATTCTTATTGGCCGGACGAAACACGTGTCAGCTCGTCAGTGGGTCAGATATGCGCCTATGATATGTCGACACGTGGCACGGCCCAACAGTGGCCCATTTAGCTTACAAAGCCGGCCCGTTTGACTTGGTCAAAAGTTAACGGGCTGGCCCATGAAAAGCCTGTTAACGATCTCTTCGCAAATAGCCCATTTTACGGCCCGTTAACTCACGGCCCGTTAGGCCCTAAAGGAAATCGGCCCAACAATGTCATGTGCGCCGTCGAATATAATACTAGCCCATTTCACTTTCGGCCCATGTATGGCTCACGACGTCTTTCGGCCCATATGAGGCCTTCGTATCTTTCGGCCCATTACAGGCCCACGGTGAGTCTAGCCCATAATGAATAGTAATTTTCTTTATACCCGTTAACGGCCCGTGATTTACATGGGCCGTTTCCAGCCCGTGTTAGCTTTCGGCCTATTGACGACCCATACGTTCTTGGGCTCCTTTTCGGCCCTCGATTACTTCCGGCCCGTTACTGGCCTGTTCCACTAATGGGCCAAATTCGGCCCATGGCAAGAGTCGGCCTGTTACTGGCTTGTTAACCTAATGGGCCAAAATCGGCCCATGGCAAGAGTCGGCCCGTTTCTGGCATGTTAACCATTGCCCCGTTTCCAGCCCGTCCTATATTCTGGCCCATTAACGACCCGTTATGCCTGTGACAGAATTAAGCCTTTGCTGTCCTACGGCCTGTTACCGTGCTGGGCTGATACCAATTATGCCCGATTATGGCCCATGTAGACACATTTATCCGACGGCCCGAGGCCCACCGATTACAGGCCCATTTTTCGACGGCCCGTAGGTGACCCATGGATCCTACGGTCCGTATATGGCCCATGGTAGTTGCGGCCACTAGCAAACCAGGGAAAAAGAAGACTAGGAAATAAATAAGGCCGACTAACGCTGGGCTATTAAGGCGATTGCACAGATTACATCCTCTCGGCATCAAAGATCGCCACCAGTGCAAATATAGGGAACACCCTACACTATACAAAAATGGCTTGCTGTTTTCTTCAGGCGGTGGCTGCACGTTAAGAATACATTTTGTATCACACCAAAACAAATTACAACTATATAACAAAAGGAAGGTTGGCATAAAACTTAACAGTCTAGCAGATAAATGCACCACCAGAGGTTCAGAAGCTCAGTTCATTTGACCTGACTGTTATGTTTTCATGTTGTATTGTCTGATGGAGCACCATAACCCTCGCCTTCATTTCCCCTAGGCTCCTGAACAACATAGCAAATGTCTGATAGTCTGGTTTCAAAACCATGCATATCTTGACGACATTGAGCAATGTTTCTCCTTGTTTCACAAAGGGTCTCTGTTAGGGAATGGACTTGTGTCTGGAACAACTCCGGCGACTTAATGACGCACCCGGATGCTTGGCCTCACTGGAATGCGCTACTTAAAGCGGCAACGCCCAGCTAACCTCCACACCATAGCGCATCGTCCTCCTACCTGGAACCACATCCACTGAGGGAGTCCTGGATTAGGGGGTGTCCGGATGGCCGGACTATAGCTTCAGCCGGACTCCTGGACTATGAAGATACAAGATTGAAGACTTCGCCTCGTGTCTAGAAGGGACTTTCCTTGGCGTGGAAGGCAAGCTTGGCGATACGGATATGTAGATCTCGTACCATTGTAACCGACTCTATGTAACCCTAACCCTATCCGGTGTCTATATAAACCAGAGGGTTTTAGTCCGTAGGACAACACATCCACAACAACAATCACACCATAGGCTAGCTTCTAGGGTTTAGCCTCTCTGATCTCGTGGTAGATCTACTCTTGTACTACCCATATCATCAATATTAATCAAGCAGGATGTAGGGTTTTACCTCCATCGAGAGGGCCCGAACCTGGGTAAAACTTCGTGTCCCTTGCCTCCTGTTACCATCCGGCCTAGACGCACAGTTCGGGACCCCCTACCCGAGATCCGCCAGTTTTGACACCGACATTGGTGCTTTCATTGAGAGTTCCTCTGTGTCGTCGCCGTCAGGCTTGATGGCTCCTACGATCATCAATGGCGATGCAGTCCAGGGTGAGACCTTCCTCCCCGGACAGATCTTCGTCTTCGGCGGCTTCGCACCGTGGGCCGATTCACATGGCCATCTGGAGCAGATCGAAAGCTACGCCCCTGGCTGTCAGGTGAGATTTGGAAGTTTAAACTACACGGTTGACATCCGTGGGGACTTGATCTTCGACGGATTCGAGCCACTGCCGAGCGTGCCGCACTGTCCCGACGAGCATGATCTAGCTCTGCCGCCGAACAGTGCCCTGGAGGCCGCACCCGCATCGTCTTCGACCCTTAATTCGGAGCCAACTGCGCTGATCGAGGATAGGCGGTTGGATGCCGCCTCGGGGGCTGTGATCCCAACGGCGATTGAGCCGAACACCAGCCCCACACTCTGCGAGACTCGTGACTCCAAGGAGCCGGACTCCTCTCCGAACTCCGAACCCTCCGCGCCCTTGCCGATCGAACCCGATTGGGCGCCGATCATGGAGTTTACTGCCATGGACATCTTTCAGCACTCACCTTACGGCGATATTCTGAAGACATTGGAGTCTCTCTCTTTATCAGGAGAGCCCTGGCCGAACTACGGTCAGCAAGGTTGGGGTGCGGACGATGAAGAAATTCAAAGCCCACCCACCACCCACTTTGTAGCCACTGTCGATGATTTAACCGACATGCTCGACTTCGACTCCGAAGACATCGAAGGTATGGATGCCGATGAAGGAGACGATGAAGAACCAGCGCCTATCAGGCCCTGGAAAGCCACCTCGTCATATGACATATACATGGTGGACACCCCAAAAGAAGGAGATGGCGATGGAACGGCAGAGGCTGACCCCTCCAAGAAACATCCTAAGCGCCGGCGTCAGCGGCGCCGCTCAAAATCCCACCAAAACAAATACGGTGATTCCAGCACGGGAGATAATAATACCCCGGAAAGTGCCGAAGAAAACCCCCTCCAGCAAGATTTAGCACAGGAGGATGGAGAAACCAGCCCTCATGAGAGAACGGCAGACAGAGAAGTCGAGGATGATAATTATATGCCTCCCTCCGAAGACGAGGCAAGCCTCGACGACGACGAATTCGTCGTGCCAGAGGATCCCGTCGAGCAAGAGCATTTTCAACGCAGGCTTATGGCCATGGCAAGAAGCCTCAAGAAAAAACAGCAACAGCTTAAAGCTGATCAAGATTTTCTAGTCGACAGATGGACTGAAGTCCTTGCAGCCGAAGAGCATAAACTCGAACGCCCCTCCAAGAGCTACCCAAAGCGCAGGTTGCTACCCCGATTAGAGGAGGAAGCACTTAAACCTACATCACCTGCACTCGATATGGCCGATCGGCCACCTCGTGGCCATGACAGAGAGGCCTCTCGGCCCTCCACTCAAGCCACACCCCGTACCAAGGCACAAGAAAATGCGCCGGACTTGCGAGATATGTTGGAGGACAAGGCAATGCAAAAAATATTGATCTACGGATCGCGTGGGCGCCCCACGACTCGAGACGGTAACCGTCACGCCGGCCACAAATTCGGCAGGACCGAACACAACAGACAAAGCTCATTGGAGCTACGTCGTGACATAGCCCAGTACAGAGGCGCCGCACACCCACTATGCTTCACAGACGAAGTAATGGATCATCAAATCCCCGAGGGTTTCAAACCCGTAAACATCGAATCATATGATGGCACAACAGATCATGCGGTATGGATCGAGGATTATCTCCTTCATATCCACATGGCCCGCGGCGATGATTTCCACGCCATCAAATACCTCCCACTCAAGCTTAAAGGACCAGCTCGGCATTGGCTTAACAGCTTACCAACAGGATCAATCAGTTGTTGGGAGGACCTGGAAGCCGCGTTCCTCGACAATTTCCAAGGCACTTATGTGCGACCCCCAGACGCCGATGACGTAAGTCACGTAATTCAGCAGCCAGATGAATCAGCCAGGCAATTCTGGACACGGGTCCTAACAAAGAAAAATCAAATAGTCGACTGTCCGGATGCCGAGGCCCTAGCAGCCTTCAAGCACAATATCCGTGACGAGTGGCTTGCCCGGCACCTTGGACAGGAAAAGCCGAAGTCTATGGCAGCACTCACGACACTCATGACCCGCTTTTGCGCGGGAGAAGACAGCTGGCTTGCTCGTAGCAACAATATGACCAAGAACCCTGGTAATTCGGATACCAGGGACAGTAGTGGCAGGTCGCATCGCAACAAGAAGAAGCGCAGCATTAATGGCGACAATGCTAAGGATACGGCAGTTAATGCCGGATTCAGAGGCTCTAAATCCGGTCAGCGGAAAAAGCCATTCAAAAGGAATCCTAGGGGCCCGTCCAGTTTGGACCGAATACTCGACCGCTTATGCCAGATACATGGCACCCCCGAAAAGCCGGCCAATCACACCAACAGGGATTGTTGGGTGTTCAAGCAGGCAGGCAAGTTAAATGCCGAAAATGAAGACAAGGGGCTGCATAGCAATGACGATCAGGAGCCCCGGCCGCCGAACAACAATGGACAGAAGGGTTTTCCCCCACAAGTGCGGACGGTGAACATGATATACGCAACCCACGTCCCCAAAAGGGAGCAGAAGCACGCGTTAAGGGACGTATACGCGGTAGAGCCAGTCGCCCCAAAGTTCAACCCATGGTCCTCCTGCCCGATCACCTTTGATCGAAGGGACCATCCCACTAGCATCCGTCATGGTGGATTCGTCGCATTGGTTCTAGACCCAATTATTGACGGATTTCATCTCACTAGTCCTTATGGACGGCGGCGGCAGCCTGAACCTGCTTTACCAGGATACAGTGCGGAAAATGGGCATAGATCCCTCGAGGATTAAGCCCACCAAAACGACCTTTAAAGGCGTAATACCAGGTGTAGAGGCCAACTGTACAGGCTCAGTCACACTTGAAGTGGTCTTCGGATCTCCGGATAATTTCCGAAGCGAGGAGTTAATCTTCGACATAGTCCCATTCCGCAGTGGCTATCACGCACTGCTTGGGCGAACCGCATTCGCCAAGTTCAATGCGGTACTGCACTACGCATACCTTAAGCTCAAAATGCCAGGCCCTCAAGGAGTAATTATGGTCAACGGAAACACCGAACGCTCCCTCCGAACGGAGGAGCACACGGCGGCCCTTGCAGCAGAAGTACAAAGCAGCCTCTCCAGGCAGTTCTCCAGTCCGGCCATTAAACGACCGGACACCGTCAAGCGTGCCCAGAGTAACCTACAACAAGACCGCTTGGCACGACCCGAGCAGGCATACCAATGCGGCCCCAACCCCAGCCCTCGTAGAAACGCGATACCAGTACTTTGCGTACATAACTACGCTCTAGAAATACCATGGGTACAGGGGGAGGGGCACCATCACGGCACGCCCGAAACACGGCTTAAACCGCACCAGGGGCTGCCGATTTTTTAATTTTCTCTTACTTTCAGGACTCCACTCTTCGGAAGGCCTGTTCGGCAGTTCAATTGCCGCACAAACGATGCAAGAACCAGGGAAGTAGACAAACCACACCGCATTACGGAACTCCCAGGTGGTCTCTATCACAAGCAGTATACCTGTTTTGCATACTATTCCGCAGCTTGCCCCTGGAACGGACATGTTACATAGTCCAACCTTTTGCTTATCGCATTATTTGTATCGTTCTGCTTTGATCGCAGCCCTCTTTAATAAACAATGCATAGCTTTTGTCTATTTTTGCATTACTCTTTTTTATATGTTCCTTAACAACATGTTGCACCCGTACACTTTGGTACGGCCAAAATACGCCAGGGGCTTCAGTACCCCTCAACATGGTGTGAGAAGTCCGAACACTTTAACAAGTGCGGCACCCCGAACTTATAGCATTATATGCATCGACTCCGAATCATGTCTTGGGTCAATAGTTGGGTTTGCCCAGCTCCTATGTTTTGGTGCCTTACGTTCCGCTATATCGGCTAAGGTAGCACTAGGAGAACCACTGCGATTGTGCCCCAGTTGAGCTGGGTCGAGCACCTCAGTGGAGAAAGCTAAAACTGACTGTCATGATGAAGCGGGAGCTGGTCGCTGTTCGAGAGGTTTTTTCGAGTCCTTAAAGACTTATGCCGCTTAGGGCGAGGAGTTGGCTCCGTCCGGCCAAGGCGTGGATAGCGCCCCGAACTCGGTCTTCCGAATACCAGGGGCTTCACCGAAATTTAAAATTATAGAACTCTATGGCTAAGTGAGAGTGTTCACGCATTATAGTCCGATTGCCTTGTTCGTTGGGCTGAGCGCCTCCCTTGAAGGACCCAAACATGGGAAAAAGAGCGCTCAGGTTTATCCCTAAACACCCCACCACTAGCGGCACGGGGGAAGAAGCCGACGACTCGCCATCTCTCAGAATTGATAAACAGCCGCACAGAAGGTAATATTTTAAATTCAAACAGCATTGCTTAGCGCATATGAACAAGTTTTCAGCGCACAGGACAAAACGAGCGAGTTTTACTCAAAAATTACATCCCTAGAACATTCATCCGCCACAAGGCAGGCACCCTTCAGAACATCCTTATAATAATTCTCGAGCTTGCGATGCTCTTTCCCCGGCGGTGGCCCGTCCTTCACAAGCTTCTCAGCATCCAGCTTGCCCCAGTGCACCTTAGCACGGGCAAGGGCCCTACGGGCACCTTCAATGCAGACGGAGCGCTTGATGACTTCGAGCCTTGGACAGGCCTCCACCAGCCGCCGCTCCAGCCCGAAATAGCTCCCAGGCAGAGCCCCTCCAGGCCACAACCGAACTCTGAGACCCTTCATGGCCTGTTCGGCCACCTTGTGGAGCTCGACCAGTTGCTTCAGCTGGTCGCTCAGGGGCACGGGGTGTCCGGCCTCAGCATACTGAGACAAGAACACCTTCTCTGTCGAGCTGCCCTCCTCGGCTCGATAGAATGCAGTGGCATCGGACACACTCCAGGGAAGATCTACGAACGCTCCTGGAGAGCTCCGGATTCGGGTAAGTAACAAGTAACTCACGTTTATGTGTTTGCTTTGCATAAAGAATGCATTACCCGCCGCTATCTTCTTCACCTCATCCAACTCCTGGAGGGTCTTCTGGGACTCGGCCTTGGCAGACTTGGCATTTTCAATAGCCACCGCGAGCTCGGACGCTCGCGTCTTTGAGTCAAGCTCCAAACTCTCATGTTTTTCCATGAGAGCCTGGAGCTCTTGCCGTACCTTGCCAACCTCGGCCTCATACTTCTCCCGCTCGGTACGCTCCGTGACCGCCCTCTTCTCGGCCTCGACCAGCGCTTGCTTAAGGGTCGCCACCTCACACGTGGCCCCTACAGTAGCCACGATAATCCTGTCATTTTTTGCAATTGCACCTTTTTATATATATTTAAACAAGGTATTTCTTACATTCATTGTCCTCGAGCTGCTTCTTGGCACGCCCGAGCTCTTGCTCGGACCGCTCGAGGTTTTGCTTTAGCGTGTCCACTTCCGCAGTCAGTGCGGCGGACGCAAGCAGAGAAGCCTGCATATGCATATTGACTCCTTTTTGTTAGACTCCTGCGGATTTTATTTGATCCGCTTTTCTTCCCGAACGCCAAATAGAGCATCAGGGGCTACTATCTATGCGGTAATATTATTTACACATTCTTTACTTACCTCAAAACCTGTTAAAAGGCTAGTACAAGCTTCAGTCAGTTCGCTCTTGGCGGACTGAACCTTCTGGACCACCGCACTCATAATGGTGCGGTGCTCCTCGTCGATGGAGGCGCCTTGGAGCGCCTCCAACAGATTGTCCGGCGCCTCCGGTTGGACGGAGGTCACCGGCACGGTGGGCTTGCTCCTCTTGGAAGGAGGTCCCCCGCCGGACTCTGGAACCTTTGAAGGTTCCGGAGCGGTGTCCGGCCTAGGGCCGGACTTGGAGCCCTGGGGGGTTTCATCCCCTTTACTCCTGGAGTCCGGGAGGTCGCCTTGCGGCGCCTCCAGGACCACCTCCTCCCGGCTTGGAACCTGTTGGGACAACACTTTGATGTCGTCCGTAGGGCGGGGGGAGGAAGCCGTCAGAAGCGAGTTCACATTCGACGAGTCCAGTGAGCCGCTCGACGACGCGTCGAGCCGGTCTTTGGGTGGGCTGCATAAACATATTTGACATAAGGGAAAGCTGTGCAATAAAGGAATACTATGAATTACTCTGGTATCCGGATACTTATGATTTCGCCAGGGGCTTGGCCCTGGGCGGCCACTCCTCTTCGCCGTCGTCGGCATTGGTGGAGTAGTCCGGAGGAAGGGTTCTCCCCTTCTTGGACCCTTCGGCCTCCCCAGTTGGGGTGGCCTTCCTTTTCTTCCCTTCCCCCGCTGGAGGGGGAGAGGTTTCTTCTTCCTCCTCCTCGTCTTCGCGGGAGTAGTGCGTCTTGGATTCGTCAGATGATGAATCTGACACCTCCGGGCGTCGGGCACTCTTTCGAGTCCCCATGGCCTTCTTCTTGGCCTTCTTCTCCGGCACCACATAGGGTGCCGGAACCAGCAGCTTCGCCAATCGAGCATCGGCTGGGTCTTCGGGCAAAGGTGCCGGACAGTCGATCTGTCCGGACTTCGCCTGCCAATCCTGTCAAAGGTAAGGGAGCTTAGATCCTGCACAGAGTTAAACTATGAAAAACTAGTGCCCTGTAAAAGGTACAAAAAACTTATCGTGCTACCGTGACGCTGCGCACTGAATCCGCGATCCTCGGTAGCGGATGCGGGAGCCTCGGCGCCTTTGAAAAGCACCTTCCAGGCATCTTCATACGTCGTGTCGAAGAACCTGCTCAGAGTTCGGTGCTGCACCGAGTTGAACTCCCACAGATTGAAGGCCCGTTGTTGACACGGGAGGCTCAGACGGATGAGCATAACCTGGACTACGTTGACGAGCTTGAGCTGCTTGTCCACCAGGGATTGGGTGCATGTTTGCAGTCCGGTCACCTCTCTTTTGCTGCCCCACGACAGGCCGGTCTCTTTCCAGGACGTGAGCCGCGTTGGGGGTCCGGACCGGAACTCGGGGGCTGCGACCCACTTAGGGTCGCGCGGCTCGGTGATGTAAAACCACCCCGATTGCCACCCCTTCAGGGTCTCCATAAAGGAGCCCTCGAGCCATAAGACGTTGGGCATCTTGCCCACCATGGCGCCACCGCACTCCGCCTGGTTGCCGCGCACCACCTTCGGCTTGACATTGAAAGTCTTGAGCCATAGGCCGAAATGGGGGCGAATGCGAAGGAAAGCCTCGCACACGACGATAAACGCCGAGATGTTGAGGACAAAATTCGGAGCCAGATCGTGGAAATCCAGGCCGTAGTAGAACATGAGCCCCCGGAAAAATGGGTGGAGAGGGAAACCCAGTCCGCGGAGGAAACGAGGGAGGAACACCACCCTCTCATGGGCCTAGGGGTGGGGATGAGCTGCCCCTCTTCGGGAAGCCGGTGCGCAATGTCGTTAGACAAGTATCCGGCCTTCCTTAGTCTTTTGATGTGCCCCTCCGTAACAGAGGAGGCCATCCACTTGCCTCCCGCTCCGGACATAGCTGGAGAAGGTTGAGATGGGGAGTGCGGACTTGGGCGCTGGAGCTCGAGTGCACGAAAATGGATAGGCAAAGGAGGAAGAAGGCGTAGGTGAAAAGCTGGATCCTTATCCCCTTATATGGGTGGACGCAACTACGTGTCCCCACCAGCCTGGTAAAACTCGCTTATCTCCAAGCGCCGTAATCAATGGTGCGGTTGGGTTACCCATGCCCATATTGATGAGAATCCCGGAATAAGGGGACACGATCTCTGCTTTAACAAGACGTGCCAAGGAAACCGCCTCGCACGACGCGCTGAGGTGGGATAATGAAACGACTCGGATAAAGGCTTGGCCGTGGTGTGTCGCACTATAGAATACGTCAGCAGATTAGATTTGTGTAAATATTGTTCTCTCTATGGCAGTATGTGGAAACTTATTTTGCAGAGCCGAACACTATCTTTGTGTTCAAAATCTTCTATGAAGTACTTGGAGGAGGAACCCGCCTTGCAATGCCAAAGACAATCTGCGCGCTGGACTCATCGTCATTGAAGCCTGGTTCAGGGGCTACTGAGGGAGTCCTGGATTAGGGGGTGTCCGGATGGCCGGACTATACCTTCAGCCGGACTCCTGGACTATGAAGATACAAGATTGAAGACTTCGTCTCGTGTCCAGAAGGGACATTCCTTGGCGTGGAAGGCAAGCTTGGCGATACGGATATGTAGATCTCCTACCATTGTAACCGACTCTATGTAACCCTAACCCTATCCGGTGTCTATATAAACCGGAGGGTTTTAGTCCATAGGACAACACATACACAACAACAATCACACCATAGGCTAGCTTCTAGGGTTTAGCCTCTCCGATCTCGTGGTAGATCTACTCTTGTATTACCCATATCATTAATATTAATCAAGCAGGACGTAGGGTTTTACCTCCATCGAGAGGGCCCAAACCTGGGTAAAACTTCGTGTCCCTTGCCTCCTGTTACCATCCGGCCTAGACGCACAGTTCGGGACCCCCTACCCGAGATCCGCCGGTTTTGACACCGACATCCGCCATGACCGCAAGCGTGAACGCTCTGCAGGAGAGCTTGTCTTTGGGGATGGAGCTCGAGGTCGCCGCCCTAGCTAAAGTCGCCGCACAAGTGGTGGCCACGCTGGCGGCCGACGACGGGAGCACCGTCAGCCACGCGTCCTACTTGCCGCCGTCCAACGTCTGGCACCGCCGAGGTCGGGGACTCCTCCGAGGATGAGTAGGGCATGGGAGGCGGCAGGGCATGGTGTGACAACTGGCCGGTCCGTCTCCCGTGTTCTACTTTTCCTCGCCGAAGACCGCACCTTCACTTCACGGGTCTTGAACCCCGCCCACGTACATGGAGATCACAGATGGAGGACGTCGGTCGCCGCCGTAGAATAGGTTTAGGGTCGGGTTTCTTTTATTTTCTTGTCCTATAAAAGTTCGAAATGTAATGAAAATCTGCCGTGTTTGCATTAATCTCGGCCGGTGTATATGAACTTTCACAATAATATACATATTGTAGGAGTACTAGCAAGATGCTCGTGCGTTGCATGGAAGATCAAGATCTTGTGGGAGAAAAGATGAACGAGGGAAAGCCTTATCTGCAAATGTGGAGAGGAGTGCGGGTAAATTGTCATAGTTTCCTTCCTATCCGTTAGATATAGATCGGACGGCCTATATTGCAGGATCGGACACATCTTTCTACATCTACGGGAACCTACGAAAGGGTTAACGTAAATTGCCTCTCTCTCCTTCCCTGATTTTCATGGTGGTGGGCCCCTCCCTCCCCCCAATCTACAATCAACAGCTCACACGTTTCACATTACGTTAATTATGTAACTGGGATTACGTAGGTGTAGCATTACTCGTCCTAAAAAACCCAACTAAGCCAACCTCCTAGCATATCGCGCGGGAAAAGACCCGGCCGCGCCGTTTTAGTCGGGATTACCGGATTACTAGTAGTAGTATCGATGGATCGCGCGAAGCAATAGATTTTTTTGGGGGGGGCGAAGCACCTAGTTTAAAAGGAAAAAATGCGGTACACTCACAGCACTCCTGTCGCGGTCGCATTGCACCCCACACACGTTCGGTCCTGCACACGGCTCACGCAAACGGAACGCGCTTCGGCTTGCCTCTTCACTGACACGTGGGACTGCACTTGGAGAAACCGACCATGCGCCAAACTCCCCCCGCCCAACGCGCGAAAATCCTCCCCCCCCCCCACACCCAAAAATTCCCCCCAAATCCGATTCAACCGCCCTTCGGCCAACTAGCCAATAATATTCCCCAAACCCCCCTCCCCCCTGTCCCCGTCCACTCCATTCGTTCCGCCAAAGCCACCCTCCCCGCCACGCCGATACTTCGGTGCCGCGGTTCAGCGATCCTCTCGCTCCCACAGTACGCTCTCGTAGACTACCGCCCTCTAGCCGCGCCGCCACCTCTGGCTACATTCTTGTGGAGGCGCACAGCGGTCAGCGCCGCCACCGCTGGCGACGTTCGTGTGGAGACGCACGGCGGTCAGCTTCTCCCACGGTACGCTCATTCTAGACTGAGGCCCCGTTCATGTCGGTGTAGCACTGAATGTTAGCTGATAGATGCTGTTAATCTCACTGTTTGTCGAAGTAGCTTACTGTCAATATTCTCTGCTTAAGAAGCTTCCTTGCCTTGTTCTGCACTCAATCTGCTTAGCTGAGATGGCATGCCAAGGCTAATTAGTTGCTAAAATATCCTGCCATATATTTATTGTGTCGTAGATTGCCATGGTCTAGTAGCCAATCTGTTAGGTGAAATAGCTCTACACCGTTTTATACTCGATCTTTGTTGCTGCGATGGCCTTCGATAGTTCAATGGCTGTGTGCTCGGCCTCATTGACTGCTGAAACAGCCTGCCATAATTTGGCACTCAAATCTGTTTGTTGAATTAGCTTTACATATATTTCGTTACTTAGATATGCTCGTCCAAATATCTTGCCATAGCTTTAGACATCGACCTAGGTATTTTTTTTCTGGACTTCATAAAAAAGCATATATGTTTTTCCTGTAATATCTAGTAGAAGAACTAATTTGTATGTCTAACAGATGGACAAGACTTGGATAACTTCTGCTTGAAGATTCTCCGCTGCATATGTCGAGGGGGTTGAAAACTTCATGAACTTTATCAGAGCTGAGTACGGTGGTCCGAAATCAGATGTGCTCTACCCGTGTAGCGGTTGTATGAATTCAGTTACAAGACCCCAGTCAACTGTGCAAAATCATCTACACTTGTATGGGATGTCAGTCACATATACTAGGTGGGTTCATCATGGTGAAGCTGTGAACGTCAATGTTATTGACTACGTGGAAGCAGCAGATCACCATCTTGATCTGCCTGATGCTCAGGTGGAAGAGGAGGAGGAGGTGGTGGTGGCGGAGCCAGTGAGTTTGACCAACATTGAAACAATGCTACGAAATGCTCGTGCATTCCGTGAACTTTCACCTGCAGAAGAAAAATGGTGGGCCCGCATGTTGGAACAATGCAACGTTGCTGTCACCCCGGGAAATAAGCTGTCACTATTCTCAGCTATGGTCACCTTTCTTCAGGTGAAGACATCTGAGCGGATGACCAACAAATCATTCGATGCGATGTTGGCTGCTTTCTGCGAATCTTTCCCAGATGCGTCTGAGCTGCCACACACCTACAGTAAAATGAAGAATTTCCTTCGTGCAGTTGGAATTGGATATGATATGATCCATGTTTGTAAGAATAATTGTGTTCTGTTCCAGAAGGATTATGCCAACTTAAGTGAATGCCCGAAATGCAAATCATCAAGATGGAAAGATGGCGATGCTGTGAAGAGGATTCCTCGTAATGTTCTGAGACATTTTCCAATTACACCAAGATTGTAGAGGTTGTTTCATGATGCTGAAACAAGAGAGGATGTACTGTGGCATTCTAGGAACCAGGAGTACAAAGATCAGAATGTAATGAGCCATCCATCTCATGGTAGTGAGTGGAAAAGCTTCAATGATAAACACAAAGAGTTTGCTGCTGACCCGAGAAACATTAGACTTGGCTTAGCTTCAGATGGATTTAACCCATTTGGCCACCAGAGCACCACATATAGCATGTGGCGAGTGCTTGTTATCCCTTACAACATGCCTCCAAATGTCTGCACCAAAGAATAAAACTACATGATGGCCTTGCTCATCCCAGGTCCAAAAAGTCCTGGAAAGGAATTTGATTTGTTCATGGAGCCTCTTCTGGAGGAACTTCAACAGCTATGGAAGGGTGTTCTCACTCGAGACCTATATAGCAGCCCACCAGCTGATTTCTTTCTGCGTGCTATTATAATTTGGTGCATCCATGATTATCCAGCTTTGGGCACTATGTCAGGGCGAACGACACATGGTTACAATGCATGTGTTCGCTATGACAGGAATCCGCTATCATACGCAATACTTAGCAAGATCTGTTACATTGGACACCGCCGTTTCCTTGCCAAGGACAAGCCGCTTCCTAGAAAATACCGAAGACATGTGTTCAATGCAAAGCGTGAAAACCGTGATGCGCCAAAGAGGCTCACCGCCGATGAGTTGCAAGTGGAATTAGAGAAGGTCAGGCATATTACACCAGGAAACCATCCTGATAATGGTAGCGGGAAAAGGAAGCATGGCAGGGCAGAAGAGAGATTATTGTTTACCCACAGGTCCACTTTGTGAGACTTAGAGTATTGGAAAGATTTGGATCCGCGACATAATCTTGATGTGATGCACATCGAGAAAAATATATGTGACAGCATTACCGGCACACTTCTTAATATTGAAGGCAAGACGAAAGATACCTTAAAATCTAGGATTGATTTGACACACCTGGGTATCAGACAGGATTTGCAGGTGCAAGATGAAGGTAAACCATGGGATATGGCACCAGCTATGTACGTCTTGGACAAGGTAAAAAGAAAAGAATTCTATGAGGTCCTGTCACGTGTGAGATTCCCACATGGATTTGCTTCCAACCCTGAAAGGAGAGTCAGTGCAGATGGAAATAAGGTACAAGGGTTGAAAACTCATGACTGCCACGTCCTACTTCGAAGGGTTTTACTTGTTATCCTTAGAGGATTGGGCCGCCATGACTTATACAAAGCAGTTGCAGAGTTGGGACAATTCTTCAGGGAACTCTGCAGTAGGAATATCAGGATAGATGCTTTGGAGCGTCTTAGAGACAAGATACCAACTATCCTATGCGACCTTGAGAAGATATATCCTCCGGCCTTCTTTGATGTGATGGTGCATTTGGCTGTTCATCTACCTGATGAGGCACTACTTAGAGGTCCAGTACAATATGGTTGGATGTACCCTATTGAAAGGCGGTGTCGGTGTCAAAATCGGCGGATCTCGGGTAGGGGGTCCCGAACTGTGCGTCTAGGCCGGATGGTAACAGGAGGCAAGGGACACAAAGTTTTACCCAGGTTCGGGCCCTCTCGATGGAGGTAAAACCCTACGTCCTGCTTGATTAATATTGATGATATGGGTAGTACAAGAGTAGATCTACCACGAGATCAAAGAGGCTAAACCCTAGAAGCTAGCCTATGGTATGATTGTTGTTGTGTATGTTGTCCTACGGACTAAAACCCTCCCGTTTATATAGACACGGAGAGGGTTAGGGTTACACAAAGTCGGTTACAATGGTAGGAGATCTACATATCCGTATCGCCAAGCTTGCCTTCCACGCCAAGGAAAGTCCCTTCCGGACACGGGACGAAGTCTTCAATCTTGTATCTTCATAGTCCAGGAGTCCGGCTGAAGGTATAGTCCGGCCATCCGGACACCCCCTAATCCAGGACTCCCTCAGTAGCCCCCGAACCAGGCTTCAATGACGATGAGTCCGGCGCGCAGATTGTCTTCGGCATTGCAAGGCGGGTTCTCCTCCAAATTCCGTGTACCTGTTGAATAAAGTCCGGTTTCTTGTAGATGTTGCGCTCCTTGGCTTCTACGCCCAATAATGGCCGCTTCCCACGTGTCAAACGAATATGAAAAGTCTGAGTGTTTTTACATTCACACCCCTAGCCGCGTAAATGAGCTGACCTATTTAAGGGGACGAGGATTTAGATCCAAACCACATCTTCCCCCCTTCGCGAGTGTTCATCAGAGCGCATCCGACAAAGGTCCATTCCACCATGGCCAGCCGTCGCGACTCCTCCTCTCGCCCTTCCAGCCCTCAGCCTGGATATTGGGAGAGATGCTCCATCCCGCATAGCGAGCTAGTGACGCTCCAGACCAAGGGATTTCTCCCCCCGGCCTATATGGTCCCGGTTCGAGCCGGCCTTGCCATCTATAATGGCGGAGAGCAAGCGGAGAGTGCCCCTAATCCCTCCAAAGGAGAGCGGGTGTGCCTCGTCCCTTATTTAATAAGGGGGCTCGGATTTCCAATCCATCCATTTCTCCGGGGGCTCCTGGAGTTCTATGGCCTCCAGCTACACAATCTCACGCCTGCCTCCGTATTGCATATCGCGGGCTTCGTAGCCCTCTGCGAGCTGTTTTTGGGTATCGAGGCTCATTTCGGGCTATGGAAAAGGTTATTCTGCCTTGTGCCCCGCTCTAAGGAGGGGTCAATGTATCAAGTGGGCGGAGCCGAAGTGTGGCGCATCGCCGGGACCGGATATCTGTCCGGAACCCCAAAGAAGGCGTCCGAAGACTGGCCCTCGGAATGGTTTTATATAGAAGACGTCCCGCTGCCGGATCCTGTCCGGATCGGCCTCCCTGAATTCGACAGTGCTCCCTTAAAGAAGCGCCTAAGCTGGCGTCCACGGAGCCCTCAGAGGGAAAGTGACAGGGACATCATTTACCTGATGGGCCGAATAAGATTGTTAGCCCATTCCGGACTAACCATGATCGGGGTTATGGCCGAATGCATTATGCGGGGGGTGCAACCGCTTCAGTATAGAAGCCACCCCATGTGGGACTTCAACGGGGAGGACGACGCCACCCGCTACGGCCGTAAGGGGCCGGATTCAGCTGCCGCTCTACTAAAGATCTTGTCCACTTTGTATAAGGGAGAAGAGGAGGAATTTCTCCGCGTCAACCCACAGGGTGGATTCTCTATGCACAATCCCCCAAGCTGGGTAAGCGGTCGTATTTACTTGCCCATCCGTTTTGTATTCCCATTGTTAAATATTCAGTCTGACGACTTCAACGCAGGAACTGCGCCGGGCTGTTAAGGAAATAAGCAGCCCTCCTCCACAACCCGAGGACCCAGGACGGTCCCTCGACCCGGCCTCTCAAGAGGATCCGGACATATCTGTGGAGCTGATTGATGGAGTGTTCCATCAATTGAGCAAGGACAACGCCTTGGTGGCCATTACGGCCGATTACCCAGGGCTAATCCCGGCCTCCCAGGTAACTGAGATCGAAGTCCCAGTACCCCGAATAGGTGTCCGCCCTCTCGTGTTTTCAGTTTCCTGATTACAACCGAACTTTGCAGGGGAGGTTTTTAAGGCGGAAGGCCGAACCTGCGGCGACAAGCCAACGAGGGGCCGCAGGGCCCCGTGGGCAGAAAAGAAGTGCAGTCCGGACCGAGGCGTCAGCGCAAAGGTATGGCGCGCCCCCTTATCCCAGGTGTTATACCTTCGAGGCACATTGACACTCGTGCTCTCTTCAGGACAAAGAGACCTCGCCGGACTATATCCGGAGAGGCTGCCAATCGCGCCTCCACCAGCCAGGCTCCAAAGCCTGGTCCGGAGGCGGAGGCGAACGCAAGGCGCGCGCCAGACGCTCCTCCGACGGAGGATGTGGACGGGTTGTCTGCCACCAACTCTGAGGTGGAGAGTGCCATGAACCACAGGCGTCGCCGGACAATTCTTCGCGACGCTTGTTTCTCCCAAGGGGCGTTAGATGCCTTCAACTCGGGAGATGCGTACCTCCGTGCCGCTCAAAATGGTCTAGCCAGAGCCACGGAGCAATATGTAAAAGACATACGGGTAAGAAAATTTTGGTAATTATATATATATACCAGTAGCCCCCGAGACTTGAAACAGTTAGAATAACTGATTTAAGGATCATTTGTTATGCAGGTTCTTACAGAAAAGAATTCCCTACTGTCCAAGGAGCTGGAAGAGTGCAAAGCCCAACTTGAGGCCGCACTAGCCGCGGCAGGGGAGCCCAAGGAGACCCCCTCTGGTAATATACACTTCGAAAGATAAGTATTTTGCGAAGCACGGCATGGGTGCGAATCTGACAAATGAAATTGCAGATGGCGCCGGATTGAATCCGGAAAGGCAACACCTCCTACGCCAGCTAAAGGCTGGTGAGAAGGTGCTGACAAAGGTGAGGCGGGAGAAGAACGATCTCCAAGATGCCAACACCAAGCTGGGCGTCGAGCTGAAAGATGTTCGTGCCCAGCTGTCAGACTCCGTGAAGGAGAATCAGCGGCTTCGGCGCGGCATATTTAGTAAGTGCTTGAACGAACCTTTGAAAGAAAGTTCGGCGGGGAAGTCGACTAACAGAGCAATGTCTGTAGGTGTGCTAACAGGTCGTCCTGCAGAGGAGATGCCCGGTTCTACGGGTGACCTTCTTCCCGAGCTCTCGCAACTGCTCGATCGAGTTCGGCAGGCGATGCAAGGCGTCGCCCAGGCCCTGTGGCCATCCGTCTCCATGCCCGAAGGTCTTGGAGAGCTTGCGGAGAAGCTAAAGGGAGCACGGCGGCGCTTCCGATTGTGGAAGATATCGGCCTGCCGTCAAGGCGCTAGGGAGGCCTGGGCCATGGTGAAGACGCGGTACGCAAAGGCTGACCCCAACCACATGGCCGAGGTCGGTCCTGTAGGGCCCGATGGGAAGGAGATCCCTGTAAGCTTAGTATACGGCCAAGTAGAGTTGGCCGCAAAGTATTCCCAGCAGGACTGTAAATTAGACAGCCTGTTAGATGGTATTGAAGAGGAATACAATCAGTCAAAATGACTATGTAATTTAATTGACATTTATAATGCCTTCTAGCCGGATTGTAGATCATTTGTCATGGCCGACCTTTTCGCTTCAGCCTCGGGACCTGACGGTCCGGAGTGTGTCCGAATTCCCATGCGGTTATATAGGAACCGGGGAATGCATGGAGACCAGGCGTAGGGGTCATTAGTGCGTGAACAGACAAGTGCCCGACTAGTTATGTTATATTACATGGTTAGTAAGAAACATCTTCCAGGGAGAATAGTTCCGTTAGGGGTTCCTTTCCCTGGGAGGCATGCCCTAAGGTGCATGTCCATGCTGCGAAAAGAAACACAGGAAAAACATCTGGGGGCATATAGATAAAAATAAAAAAGATCATCTTTAGTTCACCGACCGAATATTCCCTTAAGAATGCTAGCTTTCAGCTTCACCCAGTCTGAGGTACACGTCCGGCTGACCCGGCAGTAACAATCACAGAGGTGCTCCCTTTACCACCTAGACGAACAATCGGGAACGTAGGGGTAAGCATAGGAGCCAGGCAACCCAGCTTGGCCGAAACTTAAGTCATATCGATGCATATAATGGTGAATAAAAGGTACATGCGGAAGTGTGACACATGTGTTGGGCATGAAGCCCGTATGAATAAGCTTCTGTTTAAACAAGCCCCCAGGTTTAATGAACGCAGATAGCGCGTCACTTTATGAGCCTTTAAAGGCTATAAGAGAGAGAGAGAGAGAGAGAGAGAGAGAGAGAGAGAGAGAGAGAGAGAGAGAGAGAGAAGAGAAATGTAAGACAGAAGATATATAAAAAATGGACAGAGGAAGGAGACGAACATAGAGTCCGGCGCTAGGCATAGAATCTTCGGAGACGGGCTGTGTTCCATGGGTTCCGCTCAAGTCGGTTATCCGATGCATCCCGCAGGCGGTACGCTCCACTAGTTAGGACTTGGTCAATTATGAAGGGACCTTCCCACTTGGGCTTGAGTTTGTCCTTTTTCTTGTCCGGTAGTCGTAGAACTAATTCGCCAACATTGTAATTTTTGGCCCGTACTTCTCTGCTTTGGTATCTTCGAGCCTGCTGTTGATAGAATGCGGAATGGGCTTTTGCCATGTCACGCTCCTCCTCCAATGCGTCCAAGCTGTCCTGCCGATCGAGCTCGGCTTCTCTTTCTTCGTACATGTGCACTCGAGGTGAGTCATGAATTATGTCGCAAGGCAAAACAGCCTCTGCGCCGTACACCATAAAGAATGGTGTGTATCTGGTAGTACGATTCGGCGTGGTCCGCAGCCCCCAGAATACGAAGTTGAGCTCCTCTACCCAGTGCGTGTTAGATTCCTTGAGGGACTGCACTAATCTGGGTTTGATGCCGCTCATGATAAGACCATTTGCATGTTCAACCTGGCCGTTAGTTTGTGGGTGATAGACGGAAGCATAATTGAGCTTGATGCCCATGTTTTTGCACCAGAGTTTTACCTCGTCGGCCGTGAAGTTCGTGCCGTTATCAGTGATGATGCTGTGGGGGACGCCGTAACGGTGTACAACCCCGGATATAAAGTCTATCACCGGTCCGTATTCGGCCGTCTTAACAGGCTTGGCTTCTATCCATTTGGTGAACTTATCCACCATGACCAGTAAGTATTTTTGCTTGTGGGTTCCGCCTTTAAGGGGTCCAACCATGTCAAGCCCCCAGACCGTGAAGGGCCAAGTAATGGGGATAGTTTGGAGGGCAGTGAGTGGCATATGGCTTTGGTTTGCAAAGAGCTGGCAACCGGTGCGTCGTTGGACTAAGTCCTGAGCGTTTTCCCGGGCCGTCGGCCAATAAAAGCCTGTACGGAAGGCCTTGATTACAAGGGACCGAGCTGCAGCGTGATGACCTCCGAGTACGGCATGAATTTCAGCCAGGAGGTTCCGCCCCTCCTCTTCGGAGATGCACCTTTGAAGGACTCCGGTAGTGCTTTTCTTATAAAGTTCTCCCTCGTGGACTCTGTAGGCTTTGGATCGCCACACTATGCAGCGTGCCTACATTTGGTCCTCGGGGAGTTCCTGCCTAGTAAGGTAGGCGAGGAATGGTTCTGTCCATGGGGCGATGACGGCCATTATTACGTGGGCTGAAGGCGTTATTTCATTGGCAGAGCCTCCGATTGTGTCAGGATGTTCGGTGTCGGGCAGTGCGGTTGGGTCCGGGCTGTTATTGTTCGGCTCCCCTTCCCATACTACGGATGGCTTAAACAGCCTTTCCAAGAAGATGTTGGGGGGGGACTACATTGCGTTTTGTGCCGATGCGTGCCAGGACGTTTGTCGCCCGATTATTTTCCCGGGCTATATGGTGAAATTCAAGCCCCACGAACTGAGCTGACATTTTTAGGACGGTGTTGCGGTAAGCTGCCATTTTTGGATCCTTGGCATCGAAGTCTCCATTTATTTGGGATATTGCGAGGTTCGAGTCCCCGCGCACCTCTAGGCGTTGAATGCCCATGGATACTGCCATCTGGAGACCATGTAAAAGGGCATCATATTCGGCTGCATTGTTGGAGTCCGTGTACATAATCTGGAGTACGTATTGAACTGTGTCTCCTATGGGGGACGTCAAAACGACGCCGGCCCCCAGTCCGGCCAACGTCTTGGAGCCGTCGAAATGCATGATCCAATTTGAATATGTGCCGTACTCTTTAGGGAGTTCGGCCTCCGTCCATTCTGCGACGAAGTCGACCAAGACTTGCGACTTGATGGCTCGCCATGGCTTATAAGTTATGTCGAACGGGAGGAGCTCAATGGCCCATTTTGCAATCCGGCTCGTTGCGTCACGGTTGTTTATAATATCGTTAAGTGGTACTTCCGAGGCTACTGTTATTGAACACTCTTGAAAGTAGTGTCGTAGCTTCCGGGATGCCATGAATACTGCGTACGCAATCTTTTGATAATGCGGGTACCGTGATTTGCAGGGAGTGAGGACAGTGGACACATAATAGACCGGCTTTTGAAGGGGGAATTTGTGTCCGTCCGCTTCTCATTCGACGACGAGCACTGCGCTTACAACCTGATGTGTTGCTGCAATGTATAATAGCATTGGTTCGCCAATGTTTGGCGCGGCCAGGACTGGGTTTGTTGCCAGTATGGCTTTTATTTTGTCGAGTCCGGCCGTGGCTGCATCCGTCCATTTGAAGTGTTCGGTGCGCCGAAGGAGGCGGTAAAGGGGTAGGGCCTTTTCTCCCAAGCGGGAGATAAAGCGGCTTAGAGCCGCCACGCATCCGGTTAACTTTCGTATTTGTTTGAGGTCCTTTGGGATATCCAATTGCGATAGAGCTCGGATCTTGGCTGGATTTGCTTCAATTCCTCTACCGAATATAATGAAGCCCAAGAGCTTTCCGGCTGGAACGCCGAAAACGCATTTTTCCGGGTTGAGCTTGATGTCGTATGTTCGGAGGTTATCAAATGGGAGCCTCAAGTCATCTACTAGAGATTCAACATGTCTTGTTTTGACAACCACATCATCTACATATGCCTCCACTGTTTTGTCGATCTGGCTTGCCAGACATGTCTGAATCATGCACTGATATGTTGCGCCGGTGTTTTTGAGCCCGAAGGGCATCGTGTTGAAGCAGAATGGGCCGTATGGTGTGATAAATGCTGTTGTGGCTTGGTCTGGTTCTGCCATCTTGATTTGATGGTAGCCGGAATATGCGTCGAGGAAACACAACGAATCATGTCCTGCGGTAGCGTCGATAATTTGATCGATGCGGGGGAGGGGGAAGGGATCCTTTGGGCAAGCCTTGTTAAGGTCTTTAAAATCAACACACAGGCGCCAGGATTTGTCCTTCTTTGGTACCATCACCAGGTTTGCTAGCCAGTCCGGATGTTTTATATCTCTAATGAATCCGGCCTCCAATAGCTTTGCTAGCTCTTCTCCCATGGCCTGTCCTTAGGTTTGGAAAACACCAAAGAGCCTATTTGACAGGTTTGAATCCTGTTTGGATATTTAAGCTCTGCTCGGCCAGCCTGCGTGGGATTCCTGGCATGTCTGAAGGGTGCCAGGAAAAATGTCCCAGTTCTCTCGTAGGAACTCTCGCAGTGCGGCGTCTACATCAGGGTTTAACTGTGCCCTGATGGAATCTATTTTATTGGGGTCCGTTGGATGGACTTGGAATTTGACTATTTCGTCCACTGGTTTAAAGGAGGTGGACTTGGATCTTTTGTCGAGTACCACATCGTCCCTATTCACCATAGAGCGCAGCGCAGTCAGTTCCTTAGCCGCTAGGGCTTCGGATAGTGCCTCGAGGGCCAGTGCGGCTGTCTTGTTTTCGGCGCGGAGTGCTATGTCCGGATCACTAGCGAGAGTGATGATCCCGTTAGGCCCGGGCATCTTGAGCTTCATGTACCCGTAATGGGGTATTGCTTGGAAGATTGTAAACGCTTCCCGCCCTAGCAGAGCGTGATAACCGCTGCTGAACGAAGCCACATGGAACGTGACCTCTTCAGACCTGTAATTATCCGGCGTGCCGAACACCACATCTAGTGTGATTTCTCCTGTACAGCGTGCTTCCCGACTGGGGATTATTCCTCTAAAGGTTGTGTTGCTTCGCTCAATGCGGTTCCAGTCTATTTCCATTTTTTGAAGGGTTTCCTCATAAATGAGGTTGAATCCGCTGCCTCCGTCCATGAGTACCTTGGTAAGACAAAAGTCGTCCACTATTGGACTGAGGACCAATGCGGCTGGTGCTCGGGTTGTTCGGAATTTAGGTTCATCACTGGCATTAAAGGTAATAGCCGTGTCACTCCATGGGTTTATTGTTGCTACTTGGTAGACTTCGGCAAGGCTGCGTAGTGTCCTTTTTTGCATATTATTTGATGCGAAAGTCTCAAAGACTGTTAATACTGTATTGGTGTCTCTGGGGTGGCTTTCTGTGGCCTCCAGAATTAGGAGATTTTCGCCAACTTTGGCCACCTGCCGGAGTATCCAACATGCTCTGAGGCTGTGAGTTGGTGTGGCGTCCTCTATACTGTGAATTTTACAGGGTCCATTGAGCCATCCTTCCAGTACGGTTCCATGCCCTGTAGAGGGTTTTTGCTTTTTAGTGCTTGACCCAGGTGTCTGGTGATGATGCACCCTTTTATTTCGGACTGGGTTTGTATTCAGGGCCGGATTGTCCCAAAATTTGATTTCGGTTCTCCAGGCGCTTTCCATTGCACAGTACTTTCGTACAATGGACGCCAAGTCAGCGAAGTGTGTAATATCACGGCGACTTATGGCGTTGAGTATTCCCTTGTCCGTGCAATTATTGCAGAAGATTGAGATTGCGTCTTCCTTGCGGCAGTCCCTTAGCCTGTTCTTAACCAGGGGGAATCTGGCCCAGTAATGATGTACTGTTTCATTGGGCTCTTGCCTGATTTTGGATAGATCGCTTATGTTGGGCTGGGAGGGTAGAATTAAATCCGAAGCCTCACCCCATCTGAGGCTCAGAGGCCAAGGAATTTTCGAACTCGGAAATTTGGATTCCTGTATGTTGTCCAATGAATCCAGTCCGTCGCCTAACTCTAAGTTCAGGTCTTGAGTGATATCCTCCCCTCCGCGGGTATCCAGCTTGGAGGGATCGGGAATCCGGACGTAGCGAGTCCTTAAGATAGATGAAGGGTCGCTGCACTGTCCCTCTACCATGGCAACGTGATGGGTGACTTGGGGAGAGTTAATCTCTCTCAGATCGGGTTTAGGCCCAATCTGGTCGTAATCCGTAGCGACTCCCAGGGCGGCGAAGCGATCCAAGAGCTTGTTTATGGAGGAGAGCTCCATTGGATCTAACTGCTCGGCGAGTTCCGAGCTGACATGAAGATTGTTTTCGATGGCTCGAGAAGTCATCGTCGGCGCAGAAGCCGAATAGGCGGTCATAAGAAAACCACCTAGCCGAAGGGTTTGGCCGACAGCCAAAGCTCCCTTAGCAACAATGCCGTCTTTAAAGACGGGGCGAGGCATCCTTCATGATGGCGACGACACAGAGGAACTCTCAATGAAAGCACCAATGTCGGTGTCAAAACCGGCGGATCTTGGGTAGGGGGTCCCGAACTGTGCGTCTAGGCCGGATGGTAACAGGAGGCAAGGGACACGAAGTTTTACCCAGGTTCAGGCCCTCTCGATGGAGGTAAAACCCTACGTCCTGCTTGATTAATATTGATGATATGGGTAGTACAAGAGTAGATCTACCACGAGATCGAAGAGGCTAAACCCTAGAAGCTAGCCTATGGTATGATTGTTGTTGTGTATGTTGTCCTATGGACTAAAACCCTCCGGTTTTTATAGACACCGGAGAGGGTTAGGGTTACACAAAGTCGGTTACAATGGTAGGAGATCTACATATCCGTATCGCCAAGCTTGCCTTCCACGCCAAGGAAAGTCCCTTCCGGACACGGGACGGAGTCTTCAATCTTGTATCTTCATAGTCCACGAGTCCGGTTGAAGGTATAGTCCGGCCATCCGGACACCCCCTAATCCAGGACTCCCTCAGGTGGCTAGGCACTTTCAAGGGCTATGTTAGGAACAGAGCTAGACCCGAGGGTTCCATTGCAAAGGCCTACATTGCTACAGAAGCATTGACATTCTGCTCAAAATACATTGAAACAGCTGATCAGCTTAGCAAAGAGGTGGGTGAAGACAATCCCGGGCTCAATGTTTTCAATTATTCTGTTCGAGTTACAGGGAAGAGTCGACAAGAGGACAAACCTAAAGATTTGGACAAAATGGTTTGGTATGTGTTGAATAACTGTCCTGAGATACTACCTTATATCAAGTAAGTGCAGTACTGCAGCTTATACATCGTAATCTACCAAACTTGCAGCACATTCTTATATATTTAGATGTTTGACGCGATCACTATGTTGTGCAGCATCTACAAAGACGAGTTACTGCCGCAAAATCCAAGAAACATTGACAAACTGGTTATAGTAGGATTTCCGAAATGGTTCAAGAACCATGTAAGCTTTTGAAGTGCACTGTCAGTTTTTTTAATATATTGAGTACATAAGATGATCAGCTTGTCTATTTTCTAACCATAGGTTAAGAAGATGCGGGAGGATGGGCGGGCAGTTGATGATGCCCTTTACTCACTAGCAATGGGTCCTGATACTCGGGTAAGACATTATGAATCTTGCGTTGTTGGAGATGTGCGCTACAACACCCTTGCACGAGACGAAGGCAGGAAGACACAAAACAGTGCCATCATGAGCACGGATACGTATGACAAAGAGACAACTGAAATATATGCTAACATAACAGACATTGTTCAGTTGCAGTATATCTCCAGTTTCGAGGATCATCGGTGTGTGGTTCTGTTGTGCTGTCGTTGGTATAACCTGTTTTCCAGGATCACAAAACCCAGAGCTGATGATTATTTCAAATCCATCAATGTCAAGGCGGCGTACCAGACCAATGAGCCTTTTATTTTGGCAAATCAAGCAACACAGATATTTTTCTTGGAAGACACATTTGCATGTAGCGATGACTGGAGAGTATTGCAAAGGTTTGAGCAGAGGAATTCGTTTAATGAAGTTGCACAACAAGATGATGCTTACACTGCTCCTGATGTACAAGATAACACAGATGTTCCTAATATCTTTGAGAACCATCACGTCAATGACGCCGGCGAAAAGATTGCCTATCATGTTGTGGACATACAAGAGTTGATCAAGAAGAAGCCAACGTTTGAGGACGTTGAGGACGAAGAAGAAGATGACACCATGGAGAATTACGATTCAGACTGATACACATGGCGAAGATGTTGAAGCTGCTGCTGCGGATGATGATTACATTGCTTTTGTCGTATTTGCCTGTCAAAAGATGTTTTTTTATCTACTATGTGAAATTGTGTTTGCTATGACAACTAAAACCTAATGAACATGTTGTTTAGTATTTTGCTGTGAGAACATCACTTGTTATGTATGCTGATTTGTGTTTGGTGATTGTATGACAACTAAAACATGATGACATTGTTGTTTAGTTGTACTCATATTTGGCTATGAAACTTGAATTTGATGACATAGTTTGCTGTTGGACTGCAATTTGCTCGACGTCTTTGAATGAGAACAAAGCTGACCCGGCAGGGCCTCTGCTATTTATTTATTTATATGAGCAAAAGGGGATACCCCCTGATTTCCATTAATAGAAATCATTAGGTGTTCAAAACACTACACCCAGCCTGCTACACAGGTTTCATTCATTACTAGTTTCAGCAAAGTACTCATGTCGTAGCCACTGAATACATCACGAGTGCTACATACACTGCAAATAAAGAGACAATCATCCTACAGAGCACATCGATTTTGCCCATTATCTTCACAAGCTCTTTCATCTCCTCATTGCTGTCAAGGCTGTTCAGCAGTTGTTGCTTGGCCATGATCAGAGGAACTGCATCTTTAACCTTCTGCTCTGCATCTTCCTCTTATGTCGTTCCTTCAGTTACTTGTCCAACACCCCAACCTACTGGTATTGGGATTCCTCGGCTAACCAAATAATCAGTGTAGTTGCATTCCCCCAGATCAGCAACTTCCCAGAAATACAAATCACACGAATCTTCCCTTTTCTGCATGAATCAAATTGGTAGATCATCAACCAAACTATTAAAAAATCAGCAACTGAAAGCAGCAGAACAACACTTAAACATATTATTACCCCATGATTCGGGCATTTGTAGAAGACTCGGCCAGAGTTGCGGATTGTGGTTGAGACGCGACGGATGACTCTGCGTGATTTGCAGTAGTGGCACCACACCAACGGCAGCGGGTTGCGATGAGCAATCGGCTGCGGTGCGCATGCCGGCGAGGGTGTGATGAGACCCACACGCGATGGTACGGGTTGCGACTTGGCACATATCTGGTTGTTGCCTGCTGAAGAGCAGGTGGACGAGCAGCCAGCGTACATGGTTGCTGCGGCCAGAGCTTCTGATGCTAGGCAGAGTAAGTAGAGAAGAGGAGAAGCGAACGTTGGATATGTCAGTTTCATTACTTCCAGAGTAGCATAGCACCATATATAGTCATAGTCTAGGTTTGGATTCGAACCAGCTACAGGAGCACGTCTTTCTTTTTTCTAAAACTCAGCACCATCTCTTTATTGGTACACTAGCTTGTTCTGTACGCCTTCCCAAGTCTTTGATTTTCTTTCCCTTTTTGTTTGCGAGGACCTGACAGCTGGGACCCACCGGAAGGGCCTCTGTATTTCGCGAAAAAAACGTTCCCGCCGCTGACATGTCGGAGCCACCAGCTATATCTTCGCACGCAAGGAAGTGCCTCCTTATTACGCGCAAAAAAATGAATACCCCCTGCTAGCTGGGACCCACCATAGTGGGAGGATGACTTGTGGGCCAACAAAGTTGACGGGGACGGAGGGCTTTGTCAACTTAGTCAATATGAACGATTCTAGCTCCAGTGACCGTATGATGTCCATCCAACGGGCGTAGTACTTCTTCAACCTCTAGTCTTCTTGCTCCAGCCGCCCAAAGCAGCGTCGGTCGTGCCGCATGCTCCTGCCTCCCGTGGCCAGCTGTGCTGCCGCGGAGGCCTCACCGTCCCCTACTATTCCCACCGCTGGCCAGGCCCTGCGGCGACGGAAGCCTCACACCGCAGCTGAACTAGTGAACCCTCGTACTCCTCTCCGCGCGGGCTTCCATTGTCGCGTCTTCCCCGGCTCTGCGTCGTCCCCTTCCTAGGCCTCGCCTTAGTCCACCGTCGTGGTGCTCTCCGCGCGGCGTGGTCAACGTGGTCAAGGAATGACTTCCATCAGAAGAGTACTGTACGTGTAGAGGCTGACAGCTGGGTCCACGACCACAGCCCAGTTTTTTTGTGATTTGCCAAGTAAGTCGCTTTGTCAGGCCTGTTGAGCTGCAAATCTTTCAAGACGAGGAGAGCTTTCATTCGGCTGGCCGAGAAAATGGCCCATCAGTAATGAGAAATGGGCTGTACATTTTTAAAACACATCAAACCGGCAATTAGTTTCAAATATCTTTTTTTTCATTTCAAGATTTTAAATTACATTAATTTTTATGCGTGGAGAATTTGTTGGATTTTATATTGATATACATTTATTTTTAAAATCAGTTTGAATGTGAGTCGAAATTTCGGGATTAAAAACAGTTCGGACCGCACCGAAATATGCAAAATTTCGTATAATTTTTTAACCGTGGCCACAATTTGGGCTGTAATGCTAACAAAAAGAATATGGGCTCCAAAAAAACCTTAAGAATTAGCAAATGGGCTGAAAATTATTAGAAATAATGGCAGATGGGTTGTATGCTGTTTTCCACAGATTTGAGGCTTTCCTAAAAAAGGTTGACGCACAAGCAGTGACTGTTGGATGTCCATCCAACGGTCGTCGTGCTTCTTCAATCTCTGCTCTTCGTGCTCCAGCCGCTCAAATAGGCGCCGGCAGGACTGCGTGCACCCTCCTCCCCGCGGCCGGCTCTACTGCCGCGCAGGCCTCACTGCCCCACCGTACTCCCATCACTGGCCTAGCCATCCCTCTACTCACCCACACCTGCTGTTATTCTCCGGCGACAGCAGACGAACCAGTAAACCCTCGTACAGTCGTACTCCCCTCCGCGTGGGAAACAACTGCTGAGTCTTCCCTGCCTCCATGTCGTTCCCTTTCTAGGCCTCGCCGTCGTCCACCGCCCTGGTGCTCTCAGCGCGGCCTGGTCAACGTGGTCAACGACCGACATGCATCTGAAGTGGACTGTACGTGGAGAGGCCTACAGCTGGGTCCACAGCTGCACGCAAGGAAAGGCCTCCTTATTACGCGCAAAATAATGATTCATCCACCTGACATCAGGGACCCACCGAAAGGGCCTCTGTATTTCGCGAAAAAAAACGTTACTGCCGCTGACAGCTCGGACCCACCAGCTATATCTTCGCACGCAAGGAAGTGCCTCCTTATTACGCACAAAAAAAATGAATACTCCCCCTGTTAGCTGGGACCCAGTATAGTGGCAGGCTGACTTGTGGGCCTACTAAGTTGACGGGGACGGAGGGCTTTGTCAACTTAGTCAATAATGCATGATTCTAGCTCCAGTGACCGTACGATGTCCATCCAACGGCCGTAGTGCTTCTTCAACCTCTGGTCTTCTTGGTCCAGCCGCCCAAACCAGCGCCGGTCGTGCCTCGTGCTCCTGCCTCCCGTGGCCGGCTGCGATGCGATGGAGGCCTCACCGCCCCCTACTACTCCCACCGTTGGCCAGGCCATCCCTCTACTCACCCACACCCCCTGTTACTCTGCGGCGACGGCAGCCTCACACCGCAGCGAACCAGTGCCCTCGTACTCCTCTATGTGTGGGCATCCACTGTCGCGTCTTCCCCGGCTCCGCTTCGTCCCCTTCCTAGGCCTCGCCATCGTCCATCGCCCTGGTGCGCTCGGCGCGGCGTGGTCAACGTGGTCAAGGAACGGCTTCCATCGGACGTGGACTATACGTGGAGAGGCTGACAGCTGGGTCCACGGCCGCAGCAAGGAAGTGCCTCCTTATTATGTGCAAAATAATTATTCCTCCACCTGACAGTAGGGACCCACCGGACGACCCACCAGTATTTCGCGAAAAAATCGTTTCCCCCTGACAGCTGGGACCCACCGGACGGGCCACCGTATTTCACGAAAAAACGTTCCCCCCGCTGTCAACTCGGACCCACCGGAAGTGTCTCCTTATTGCACACAAAAAAAATGAATACTCCCCTGGCTAGCTGGGACCCACCTTGGTGGGAGGCTGACTTGTGGGCCTACTAAGTTGACGGGGATGAAGGGCTTTGTCAACTTAGTCAATATGAATGATTCAAGCTCCATTGACCGTACGATGTCATCCAACGGCCGTAGTGCTTCTTCAACCTCTGGTCTTCTTGCTCCAGCCGCCCAAAGCAGCGCCGGTCGTGCCGCATGCTCCTTCCTCCCGTGGCCGGCTATGCTGCCGTGGAGGCCTCACCGCCCCCTACAATTCCCACCGCTAGCCAGGCCCTGCGGCAATGGCAGCCTCACACCGCAGCCGAACCAGTGAACCCTCATACTCCTCTCCGCGCGTGCGGGGGCTTCCATTGCCGCGTCTTCCCCGGCTCCCCGTCGTCCCCTTCCTAGGCCTCGCCATCATCCACCGCCCTGGTGCTATCAGTGCAGCGTGGTCAACGTGGTCAAGGAACAACTTCCATCGAACATGGACTGTACGTGGAGAGGCTGACAGCTAGGTCCACGGCGGCAGCAAGGAAGTGCCTCCTTATTACGCGGAAAATAATGATTCCTCCACCTGACAGCAGGGACTAACTGGACGGGCCACCGTATTTTGCGAAAAAAACATTTCCCCCTGACTGCTGGGACCCACCAGCTACACCTTCGCACGCAAGGAAGTGCCTGACAGTCGGGACCAACCTGGTCGAAGCGTATGTAGTGTTGCCATTCTGGTCGCGAACATGTATGTACATATATACTGGTGGATGTAGAGGCGCGCATGTGTCGTAGTAGAGGCGCGCATGTAGCATGTACACGTACGTACAGCGGCTAGGGTGCAAGAAATAAAATACGGCCACGTATGTGTACATACGGGCGGGGTCTCGAACGCCTACTTGCGCATATGTACAGCAAGGGCTCGTGTACATGGCTGGGTCGAAACGGAGAAACAGCGTCGTCGTCGTGTTCATGGGGAGGCAACGCGGCTGGGTCGGAATGGAATGCGTGGTCGTGTTCATCGGGAGGGCTTGGACGGAAGAGGCGATGGAAACGAGGCCTAGCATACCGCACAACGGAGGAAAAGGACCTCCTACGGTCGAAATGGGGGTCCTGTTGATCGGGAGGGGTGTGGCATACCGCAAAACGGAGGAAATGGACCTCCTATGGTTGAAACGGGGGTCCTGTTGATCGGGAGGGGTGTGGCGTACCGCAAAACGGAGGAAACGGACCTCCTACGGTCGAAACGGGGATCCTGTTGTGTGGCGTACCGCAAAACGGAGGAAACAGACTTGTGTTGGAGCACTACGGTCGAAACGGGGTTCCTGTTCATCGGGAGGGGTGTGGCGTACCGCAAAACAGGACTCCACGGGATACTGTTCATCTCCACCGTTGACCCCCTCCAGCCTCCACGAGCTACTGTTCATCCACCGTCGACCTCCTCCAGCCTCCACGGGCTCCTATTCATCCAGCCTCCACCGCGCGCTACTCCACCGGCTACTGTTCAACCACCCCTCCTCCGTCTACTGTTCATCCAGCCCTCCACACCCCGGGGTCCTGTTCAACCACCCCTCCATCGTCTACTGTTCATCCTGCCCTCCACACCACGGGGTCCTGTTCATCCACCCCTCCATGGGCACCCCTCCACCGTCTACTGTTCATCCAGCCCTCCACCACACCACGGGGTCCTGTTCATCCAGAGGCAACGCCACCGCTCACTGTTCATCCAACCCCCCCTGCAACGCTCACTGTTCATCCCATCGATCGGCTTCAGTTAGCAGCAGTAGCCAAGGAATCGCTCAATCGGGTTCAGTTAACAGCCATCGATCGATCGCTCGGGTTCAGTAACGCGTAGACTGCACTGTAATCGCTCGGGTTCAGTTAGAGCCCAACGCCTCGCTCGGGTTCAGTTAGAGCCAACGCCTCACACACACGCGCGTACGTGTATGAGAGAAACGCGCATCGCTCGGCCCCCGACCTCCCACAGTAACCGGGAACTCCCTGAAATTTTCCTCCCCTCGCTTCTACCACAGTTTTTTCCGTCATGGACGGTCCAAAGAATGTCATGCAGCTACGTCTCCGACCCGCCCAGGATGAAAAGCCCATTTTCTGTCATGATTTTTTGTCATAGAAGTAGGAGCCCACCACATCTATGATGATACCGGGTTTTGTCACAATTATCGTCATAGAAGTGTCATATGTATGATAGAAAAAAAATTCGTTCGGCCCAAAATGTCAAGGATGTGTCTTTTTTTGTAGTGCGAGTTTGGGTCGCCACGGACACCGAACAGACACGCCGCTCGTCCGCGTCGGGCCGCGTGGCGGCCGGACACCTACCTCCCACCCGCCAACATCAATGCGCACGGGCAGCCGGCCCCACATGTCATCGGCCCAGGGGAAGGTCGCCGTCCACACTGCCCCACTCCATCACATGGCCTCCTCGAAACCCGACAGCGCGAAAACCCTAGGCCCTCCCCCGTCCTCGAGCTCGCCGGCCGGCCACCTCGTAGCCATGGGCTTCTGGAAACTAGGCCGCAAGGGGAAGCACGACCACGAGGCCGGCTCCTCGTCGGTATGGTGTGTCGGCTCCGTGAAGAAGGAGGAGCCCGCATCACCACCATGTCGGTCCCCCGTGCCGCCCGCGTTCTCCATCGCCCCCACGTCTGCCAGCGAGCGCGACCGACACTACATCCATGCGGATGTGTGCCCCCGTTATTGGGAGACGAGGACCGGCTCTACCACGCACCGCCGGCCCACCTCTCGACGCCGCCGGCCTACGTCGACCTCGTCAGCGACGACAACGACACCGGTGGCCACTGAAGATGACGACAGCATCGACGGGCACGGTAGGAGCGCGCGGGCGGCGGTGGCCGTTTTTATTTTATTTTTTATGTTTAATTAATGGAACTAGGACGTTAAGTGGGCCGTGAAACTGGGCCGTTTTGTGGCCATAACCCTAACTTAAGTTTTAAATTTTTTTTAACTGCGTTTATTTAATTTTAAGTCATTTTATTTAAGTTTTTATTTTTTAATCACGTCCAACACGGACAAGATTTGGGGTGCGGCTGCGCACTGGGCGCACCCACGACCCAACGGACAGACGCGGACATGGGCGAACCCATTGCCGCCCCAAAGGGACAAAATTCGGCCAAACCGAACATCCATTTGGGGTCGTGTGGTGGAGTTGGCGTGAGTATATCTACTTAATGAAACACAAGTCTGAAACGTTTGAAAAGTTCAAAGAATTTTAGAGTGAAGTAGAGAATCATCGTAACAATAAAATAAAGTTTTTACGATCTGATCGCAGAGGTGAATATTTGAGTTACGAGTTTGGCCTTCATTTAAAAACAATGTGGAATAAGTTTCACAACTCATGCCACCTGAAACACCACAGAGTAATGGTGTGTACAAACATCGTAACCGTACTTTATTAGATATGGTGCGATCTATGATCTCTCTTAATGATTTACCACTGTCATTTTGGGGTTATGCATTAGAGACAGCTGCATTCACGTTAAATAGGGCACCGTCTGAAAATCTGTTGAGACGACACCGTATGAACTGTGGTTTAGCAAGAAACCTAAGATGTCATTTCTTAAAGTTTGGGGTTGCGATGCTTATGTGAAAAAGTTTCAACCTGATAAGCTCAAACCCAAATCGGAGAAGTGTGTCTTCATAGGATACCCAAAAGAAACTGTTGGGTACACCTTCAATCATAGATCCGAAGGAAAGATCTTTGTTGCTAATAGTGGATCCTTTCTAGAGAAGGAGATTCTCTCGAAAGAAGTGAGTGGGAGGAAAGTATAACTTGATGAGGTAATTGTACCTTCTCTCGAATTGGAAACTAGCTCATCACTGAAATCAGTTCCAGTGATGCCTACACAAATTAGTGAGGAAGTTAATGATGATAATCATGAAACTTCAGATCAAGTTACTACCAACCTCGTAGGTCAACTAGAGTAAGTTCTGCACCAGAGTGGTACAGTAATCCTGTTCTGGAAGTCATGTTACTAGACCATGACGAACCTACGAACTATGAGGAAGCGATGATGAGCCCAGATTCTGAGAAATGGCTTAAGGCCATGAAATCTAAGATGGGATCCATGTATGAGAACAAAATATGGACTTTGATAGACTTGCCCAATGATCGGTGGGCCATTCAGAATAAATGAATGTTCAAAAGGAAGACGGACGCTGATAGTAGTGTCACTATCTACAAAGCTTGAATTGTCGCAAAAGGTTTTCGACAAGTTCAAGGTGTTGACTACGATGAGATTTTCTCACTCGTATCGATGGTTAAAAGTTTGTCTGAATCATGTTAGCAGTTGCCGCATTTTATGAAATCTAGCAAATGGATATCAAAACTACATTCCTTAATGAATTTATTAAAAAAGAGTTGTATATGATTCAACTAGAAGGTTTTGTTAATCCTAAAGGTGTTAACAAAGTGTGCAAGCTCCAGTGATCCATCTATGGACTGGTGCAAGCATCTTGGAGTTGGAATATACGCTATGATGAGTTGATCAAAGCATATAGTTTTATACAGACTTGCGGTGAAGCCTGTATTTACAACAAAGTGAGTGGGAGCACTATAGCCTTTCTGATAAGTATATATGAATGACATATTGTTGATCGTAAATGATGTAGAATTTTCTGGAAAGCATAAAGGAGAATTTGAAAGGAGTTTTTAAAAGAAAGAATTACCTGTAAAGCTACTTACATATTGGGCATCAAGATCTATAAAGATAGATCAAGATGCTTGATAAGACTTTCGATGAGTACATACCTTGATAAGATTTTGAAGGAGTTCAAAATTGATCAATCAAAGAAGGAGTTCTTGCCTAAGTTGTAAGGTGTGAAATTGAGTAAAGACTCAAAACCCGGCCACGGCAGAAAATAGAAAGAGAATGAAAAGTCATTCCCTATGCCTCAGCCATAGGTTCTATAAAGTATACTATGTTGTGTACCAAACCTATTGTATACCTTAGCATGATTTTGGCAAGGGAGTACAATAGTGATCTAGGAGTAGATCACTGGACAACGGTCAAAATTATCCTTAGAGGACTAAGGAAATATTTCTCAGTTATGTAGGTGATAAAAGAGTTCGTCGTAAAGAGTTACATCGATGCAAGCTTTCTACACCGATCTAGATGACTCTAAGTCTCGATCTAGATATATATTGAAAGTGGGAGCAATTAGCTAGAGTAGCTCTGTGCCGAGTATTGTAGACATAGAAATTTGCAAAATACACATGCATCTGAATGTTGTAGACCCGTAGACTAAACTTCTCTCACAAGCAAAACGTGATCACTCTTTGGCTGGTAATCACTGTCGGCGTTCTAGGAACAGGGGTCCCCAGACTTGCCTGTCTGTGGCCCATGGCGTGGCTTTGCTGGCAGGCCTGTATGGCCCATCTTCATAAACAAGGAATCAAGACCCTCGCAAGGGGCCAAACCTCGCGAGGCGGATGACACGAGACCTCCTCAGGAGCGGCCTCACCAGGCTGGCTCGTGAGGGGCGGAGAGTTCAAGGCCGGGCAAACCTCGCGAGGTTCGCGTGGCGTAAGCCATGACGATCGCGACCAGGCGGGCGCCAGCGCGCGCAGTGTCCTTGTTTCCCCTTTGGTGCTAAGGGGGCAAGCGCAGGCGCTAAGTACCAAGGCATCAAGCAAAGGTTGCCATATTGGTGCAACGAGATCAAGACCAGAAGGACGGCAAGACGGAGGTCACCGTGGAGCCCAAGATGGCGTCACCATCAGGGCCTTTGGCAGGCGAAGACTGCTTTTGTCAGGATAGCTTGTACTAGCTGTCCCCTTTTGAATTGGCCGTTGTTGGCTCCCTTCCCACTCAATATTTGGGGAGAGGACCATGGCCTCTATAAATAGGATTAGCCACCATAGTAGGAGGCAACTCATCTCGAATCCACCCGAACAACAACCAGTTTGCCACGCACAAGAACACCTCAACCTCAGGAGGCTGTTGTTCCCCTTGTACTGTTCATCCTCAGCCCAAGAGGCAATCCACCACCACCACACTAGAGTAGGGTATTACACCACAACGGTGGCCCGAACCAGTATAAATCTTGTGTCCTTTGTGTTCCGATTTCGTCGAGTTAGTTCGTGAGATCTTAGCTAAGTTCGGATGCGGATCGATAGGGGGGAGATCTTCGCGCGCACCCCAGTGTTCGAACCTTAAGGGTTTTGCTGGAACCCGTGATCCGACATTTGGCGCGCCAGGTAGGGGTGCGCTGAAGCTTCCTTCCTGTCGCTCTGTATCATGTCGCTTCATCATCTCCATGGCGGACGCACGTCGCGCCTGTGCCGAGCGTCGGGCTGCCCTCGCCACCCGCGTTGCTCAGACAGCCCCTCTTGGCGGGCCACCCCGTCGCTCTCTGTCGCCTGCCGCCAACGCCACCACCACCCCGGCGGGGAACGAGCAGCAAGCATCCTTGCCGCACCCCTCGGTGCGACAGGACGGTCGCACCGCCACTCCATCGCTGACTCCCGCTGGTTCGTCGTCCCATGCTCGTCGCGTTCCCACGGACGCACGGGCCGTGCTCCTCATGGCGCACGAGCTCCTGTGCTACCGCTTAGTCGATGACCTCTACGAGGACTAGCTTGACTGCATCGTCGAGCTTGTCCGCGCCGAAGGGGGCTCCCCTGCGCCGTCCCACTCTCTGCCTCGCCCTCCACCAGCCACGGGCGACGCAGCTCAAGAAGCACCTCCACCACATCTGCCCCAAGACGGCACCCTAGCGCCAAGGCATGCGGCTCCACGGCACGACCCACCGCGCACGGCGCCCGAGCGTGAAGAAAGAAGCTGCCAATAAGTCCTTCGAGCGCAAGCGAACGCTCTGCCACTCCTCGCTCCGCCGCGCCAGGATCGTTTGCTGCAGCAAGGCCCCGCGCCGCTGGCCATAGCGGCGCGCGGGCGCCAAGGCCAAGCTCCACCTCCAAGGAGGGCCCCCGTGACCACGGCCGGCTGCCGCGCCTTCACCCCCGAGCTGCGCAGCGTCGCCTGGCCGGGGAAGTTCAAGCCAGATTTGCCTCCTCGCTATGACGGCACCCCCGACCCTGCAGAGTTCCTGCAGCTCTACGAGCTGAGCATCGAGGCGGCCAACAGCGACGACAAAGTCATGGCAAACTGTTTTCCCATGGCTCTCAAGGATGGCCCCCGCTCCTGGCTCCTGAACCTGCCTCGAGGCTCAGTTTCCTCCTAGGACGAGATGCGCAACTGCTTCATCGCCAACTTCCAGGGCACTCGCGACTGCCCCCTGGTCGTGGGTGACATGCGCCGCATCAAGCAACAACCAGGAGAGACCCTGTAGAAGTACATTCAGCGCTTCAACAGCACGTGAATCAAGATCCCTAAGGTGACCGACGAGGCCATCATTTCAGCGTTCTCCGACGGCGTCCGTGACATCAAGATGAAGGAGGATCTCGCCATCCATGAGGAGATGTACATGACCTTGGAGCTATTCAACATCGTGACCAAGTGTGCAAGGGCTAAGGAGGGGCGCCTCTCCATCCTCGAGCTCCCTGTTGTGGACCCAGAGGAGAAGAAGACCAAGGCCAATGACGTAAAGCGCAAGGGAGCAGCCGTGCTCGCGGCGGAGCCAGACACCAAGCGCGAAAGAGACCAGCCTGAGTCATCCAAGGGCAGCCGGCCATTCTGCGCCTTCCACAACCTGCATACCCACAACACCAGCGAATGTCAAGAGCTCAGAGCCATTCAAGAAGGACACTTCGGTCGACGCCCCGAGCGCAGCGACCGGGGCTACGGCCGAGGAGGAGGACGTAGTGGCGGACATTGGGACGACCATGGCCCACGCCAGGAGTGGCACGACCGGCCTCGTGAGGACCGCTGGCAGGATCAGCCTCGCGAGGGCGTCTGGAGGGATCAGCCCCGTCGTCCTCAAGGCAACGCTGGCCTTCCTCCGCTACCGCCGCCACCCAGAAGGAATGACGACCACCATCAAGACGAGGGGGCTGGGGGCTTCCAGGAGCCCCGCGCTATCACCTGCATCTTTGATATGTCTCCGTCGTATCTATAATTTTTGATTGTTCCATGCCAATATTCGACAATTTTCATATACTTTTGGCAACTTTTTATACTATTTTTGGGACTAACATATTGATCCAGTGCCCAGTGCCAGTTCCTGTTTGTTGCATGTTTTTTGTTTCGCAGAATATCCATATCAAACGGAGTCCAAACGGAATACAAACGGACGGAGATTTTTTTGGAATATATGTGATTTTTGGGAAGTGAAAACAACGCGAGACGATGCTCGAGGCGCCCACAAGGTAGGGGGCGCACCCTAGGGGGGCAGGCGCGCCCCTGACCCTCATGGCCACCCTGTAAGGCAGTTGATGCCCTTCTTTCTCTGCAAGAAAGCTAATATCCGGATAGAGATCGTGTTCAAATTTCAGCCCAATCGGAGTTACGGATCTCCGGGAATATAAGAAACGGTGAAGGGGTAGAATCTGAGAATGCAGAAACAGAGAGAGACAGAGAGACAGATCCAATCTCAGAGGGGCTCTCGCCCCTCCCACGCCATGGAGGCCAAGGACCAGAGGGGAAACCCTTCTACCATCTAGGGAGGAGGTCAATAAAGAAGAAGAAGAAGGGGCCCCCTCTCCCCCTTGCTTCCGGTGGCGCCGGAGTGCCACCAGGGGCCATCATCATCACCGTCATCTTCACCAACAACTTCACCGCCTTCACCACCAACTCTTCCCCCTCTATCCAGCGGTGTAACCTCTCTCTTACCCATTGTAATCTGTACTTAAACATGGTGCTCAATGCTATATATTATTTCCCTATGATGTATGGCTATCCTATGATGTTTGAGTAGATCCATTTTGTCCTAATGGCTATTTGATGATCAAGATTGATTTGAGTTGCATGTTTTATTATTGGTGCTATCCTATGGTGCTCTCTGTGTCATGCAAGCGTGAGAGATCCCCGCTGTAGGGTTTGAATATGTTCATGATTTTCTTATGGTGGGTGGCGTGAGTGACAGAAGCACAGACCCGAGTAAGTAGGTTGTTTGCGTATGGGATAAAGGGGACCTGATGCTTTAATGCTATGGTTGGGTTTTACCTTAATGAATCTTTAGTAGTTGTGGATGCTTGCTAGAGTTCCAATCATAAGTGCATATGATCCAAGTAGAGAAAGTATGTTAGCTTATGCCTCTCCCTCATATAAAATTGTAATAATGATTACTGGTCTAGTTATCGATTGCCTAGGGACAAATAACTTTCTCTTGACAACAAGCTCTCTACTAAAACTAACTTAGTTTTGTCTTTATCTAAACAGCCCCTACTTTTTATTTATGTGCTCTTTATTATCTTGCAAACCTATCCAACAACACCTACAAAGTACTTCTAGTTTCATACTTGTTCTAGGTAAAGCGAACGTCAAGCGTGCGTAGAGTTGTATCGGTGGTCGATAGAACTTGAGTGAATATTTGTTCTGCCTCTAGCTCCTCGTTGGGTTCGACACTCTTACTTATCGAAAACTGTTGCGATCCCCTATACTTGTGGGTTATCAAGACCTTTTTCTGGCACCGTTGCCGGGGAGCAATAGCATGGGGTGAATATTCTCGTGTGTGTGCTTGTTTGCTTTATCACTAAGTAATTTTTATTTGCTGTTCTTAGTTGTTTTCTATCTTTAGTTATGGGTAGGAAACGCAAAATACCAAAAAAATTAGTTGTACCTACTGAACCAATGGTTGAAGAACCACTCAAAATCTATCACACTGCTGAAGCTTATTACTTGGATCATCTTTGATCCCTTTGTACTCGTGCTGAAACCCCAACTAGCTTAGTTGAGGGCAAATCTTTAGATGAGCATGCTTGTTATGTGCGACACCGTATATCTGAAAGAGGGAAACGTTTATTGGATCAAATTCATCGTTTGCAATGCTATGCATGGAATCTATGTTATATATATGATTTTACTTGTTGTTCTGAAAACCCTAAGAAACACCTTACCTACCAATGTGAGTTTATTGATGATGGAATCTTATCTTTGTATGCTAAGGGTGTTTATAATTACTATGATGTTCAACAAATTGAAGAATTTGTTGCTTTTAAGGGTGCTTATGAAATTGCTTCTTTGATTAAAAAGTATGGTGCTACTCTTTACAATTCTGAAAATTTTTCCATACTTAAATATTGCTATGATAATTATGCTTCTAATGCTTATATTAAACCATATATTGAGGAATACTCCGCTGTCCAAGAAGAGACTAATATATTGCAGGAGTCTATTGAAGAAGAAATTGATGAAACTGTGAGCTCATTGGATGAAAAAGATAAGGAAGAGAGCGAAGAACAAAAGGAGGAAGAGCGGATTGATCACCCATGCCCACCTTCTAATGAGAGTAACTCTTCAACTCATACATTGTTTGATTCCCCTTCGTGCTTACCGAAGGATGATTGCTATGATGACTGTTATGATCCCTTGGATTCTTTTGAAATATCCCTTTTTGATGATGCTTGTGGCCAAGACGCCAATATGAATTATGCTTATGGAGATGAACTTGCTATAGTTCCTTATGTTAAACATGAAATTGTTGCTATTGCACCCACACATGATAGTCCTATTATCTTTTTGAATTCTCCAAACTACACTATATCGGAGAAGTTTGCTCTTATTAAGAAATATATTGATGGGTTGCCTTTTACTGTTGCACATGATGATTTTGATGAATATAATATGCATGTGCTTGCTGCTCCTACTTGCAATTATTATGAGAGAGGAACTATATCTCCACCTCTCTATGTTTCCAATATGATAAAATTGCAAGAAACTATTTATACTATGCATTGGCCTTTACTTTGTGTGCATGAATTGTTCTTTTATGACATGCCGATGCATAGGAAGAGAGTTAGACTTCATTGTTGCATGATATATGTTGCTTTGTGCTCATTACTAAATTACAAATCACTGTTAATTAAAATTGGCTTTGATATACCTTGGGATCCGGGTGGATTCATTACTTGAGCACTATATGCCTAGCTTAATGGCTTTAAAGAAAGCGCTGCCAGGGAGACAACCCGGAAGTTTTAGAGAGTCATTTATTTCGGTTGTGTGCTTTTATAAAGTTTAGAAATAAAAATAATGTGCCAAGGTTTGCCTTTAGGATGTTTACATTTGCTTGATGGTTTGTATGGTGCAGGACAGAAACTTTGGCTGTAGTGCGCGATTTTACATTTTTTGCTGGAAAGTCAAATGGTTCTGATTCTTTTTGCACTGTCTTCCTATACAAATTTTTTATTTTTTCTAATTTTGGAAGAATTTTTCAAGTATCAGAAGTATGGTGAATGTTCAGATGATTACAGACTGTTCTGTTTTAGACAGATTCTGTTTTTGATGCATAGTTTGCTTGTTTTGATGAAACTATCAATTTATATTAGTGGATTAAGCCACGAAAAAGTTATATTACAGTAGACACAATGAAAAAACAAAATATGAATTGTTTTGCAACAGTACTTAGAGTATTGATTTGCTTTATTATACTAATGGATCTTACCGAGTTTTCTGTTGAAGTTTTGTGTGGATGAAGTGTTCGATGATTGAGAAGGTTTCGATGTGAGAAGAAGGAAGAGAAGCAAGAGCTCAAGCTTGGGGATGCCCGAGGCACCCCAAGTAAATATTCAAGGAAACTCAAGTGTCTAAGCTTGGGGATGCTGGGAAGGCATCCCCTCTTTCTTCAACAAGTATCGGTATGTTTTCGGATTCGTTTCGTTCATGCGATATGTGCAATCTTGGAGCGTCTTTTGCATTTAGTTTTTATTTTTTTATTTTTGCTCCATGCTGGTATGAGATAGTCCTTGGTTGATTTATATAATGCTATTTGCACTTCACTTATATTCTTTGAGTATGGCTTTATAGAATGCTTCATGTGCTTCACTTATATCATCTGAAGTTTGGATTGCCTGTTTCTCTTTACATAGACAACCGCCATTTGTAGAATGCTCTTTTGCTTCACTTATATTTGTTAGAGCACGGGCATATCTTTAGTAGAAAGAATTAAACTCTCTTGCTTCACTTATATCTATTTAGAGAGATGATAGGAACTGGTCATTCACATGGTTAGTCATAAAATCCTACATAAAACTTGTAGATCACTGAATATGATATGTTTGATTCCTTGCAATAGTTTTGCGATATAAAGATGGTGATATTAGAGTCATGCTAGTGGGCGGTTGTGAAATGTAGAAATACTTGTGTTGAGGTTTGTGATTCCCGTAGCATGCACGTATGGTGAACCGTTATGTAACGAAGTTGGAGCATGAGGTATTTATTGATTGTCTTCCTTATGAGTGGCGGTCGGGGACGAGCGATGGTCTTTTCCTACCAATCTATCCCCCTAGGAGCATGCGCGTAGTACTTTGTTTCGATGACTAATAGTTTTTTGCAATAAGTATGTGAGTTCTTTATGACTGATGTTGAGTCCATGGAGTATACGCACTCTCACCCTTCCACCATTGCTAGCCTCTCTAGTACCACGCAACTTTCGCCGGTACCATAAACCCGCCATATACCTTCCTCAAAACAGCCACCATACCTACCTATCATGGCATTTCCATAGCCATTCCGAGATATATTGCCATGCAACTTCCATCATCATCATATACATGACTTGAGCATTCACTGTCATATTTCTTTGCATGATCGTAAGATAGCTAGCATGATGTTTTCATGGCTTGTCCGTTTTTTGATGTCATTGCTACGCTAGATCATTGCACATCCTGGTACACAGCCGGAGGCATTCATATAGAGTCATATCTTTGTTCTAGATATCGAGTTGTAATATGAGTTGTAAGTAAATAAAAGTGTGATGATCATCATTATTAGGGCATTGCCCCAGTGAGGAAAGGATGATGGAGACCATGATTCCCCCACAAGTCGGGATGAGACTCCGGACAAAAAAAGGACAAAAAAAAGAGAAGGCCCAAAAAAATGAGAGAAAAAGAGAGAAGGGGCAATGTTACTATCCTTTTACCACACTTGTGCTTCAAAGTAGCACCATGTTCTTCATATAGAGAGTCTCTTGAGTTATCACTTTCATATACTAGTGGGAATTTTCATTATAGAACTTGGCTTGTATATTCCAACGATGGGCTTCCTCAAATGCCCTAGGTCTTCATGAGCAAGAAGGTTGGATGCACACCCACTTAGTTTCAGTTTGAGCTTTCATATACTTATAGCTCTAGTGCATCCTTTGCATGGCAATCCCTACTCACTCACATTGATATCTATTGATGGGCATCTCCATAGCCCGTTGATACGCCTAGTTGATGTGAGACTATCTTCTCCTTTTTGTCTTCTCCACAACCACCATTCTATTCCACCTATAGTGTTATGTCCATGGCTCACGCTCATGTATTGTGTGAAAGTTGAAAAGGTTTGAGAACATCAAAAGTATGAAACAATTGCTTGGCTTGTCATCGGGGTTGTGCATGATGTGAGTATTTTGTGTGAAGAAGATGGAGCATAGCCAGACTATATGATTTTGTAGGGATAACTTTCTTTGGCCTTGTTATTTTGAAAAGACATGATTGCTTTATTAGTAGGCTTGAAGTATTATTGTTTTTATGTCAAATGATAGACTATTGCTTTGAATCACTCGTATCTTAATATTCATGCCATGATTAGATATGTGATCAAGATTATGCTAGGTAGCATTCTACATCAAAAATTATCTTTTTTATCATTTACCTACTCGAGGACGAGTAGGAATTAAGCTTGGGGTGCTGATACGTCTCCGTCGTATCTATAATTTTTTATTGTTCCATGCCAATATTCTACAACTTTCATATACTTTTGGCAACTTTTTATACTATTTTTGGGACTAACATATTGATCCAGTGCCCAGTGCCAGTTCCTGTTTATTGCATGTTTTTTGTTTCGCGGAATATCCATATCAAATGGAGTCCAAATGGAATAAAAATGGACGGGGATTTTTTTGGAATATATGTGATTTTTGGGAAGTGAAATCAACGCGAGACGATGCTCGAGGGGCCCATGAGGTAGGGGGCGCGCCCTAGGGGGCACGTGCGCCCCTGACCCTCGTGGCCACCCCGTAAGGCAGTTGATGCCCTTCTTTTGCCGCAAGAAAGCTAATATCCGGATAGAGATCGTGTTCAAATTTCAGCCCAATCGGAGTTATGGATCTCCGGGAATATAGGAAACGGTGAAGGGGTAGAATCTGAGAACGCAGAAACAGAGAGAGACAGAGAGACGGGTCCAATCTCGGAGGGGCTCTCGCCCCTCCCACGCCATGGAGGCCAAGGACTAGAGGGGAAACCCTTCTCCCATTTAGGGAGGAGGTCAAGGAAGAAGAAGAAGAAGGGGGCCCTCTCCCCCTTGCTTCTGGTGGCGCCGGAGTGCCACTGGGGGCCATCATCATCACCGCCATCTTCACCAACAACTTCACCGCCTTCACCACCAACTCTTCCCCCTCTATGCAGCGGTGTAACCTCTCTCTTACCCGCTGTCATCTCTATTTAAACATGGTGCTCAACGCTATATATTATTTCCCTATGATGTATGGCTATCCTATGATGTTTGAGTAGATCCGTTTTGTCCTAATGGCTATTTGATGATCAAGATTGATTTGAGTTGCATGTTTTATTATTGGTGCTGTCCTATGGTGTTCTCCGTGTCGCGCAAGCGTGAGGGATCCCCGCTGTAGGGTTTGAATATGTTCATGATTTTCTTATGGTGGGTGGCGTGAGTGACAGAAGCACAGACCCGAGTAAGTAGGTTGTTTGCGTATGGGATAAAGGGGACTTGATGCTTTAATGCTATGGTTGGTTTTTACCTTAATGAATCTTTAGTAGTTGCGGATGCTTGCTAGAGTCCCAATCATAAGTGCATATGATCCAAGTAGAGAAAGTATGTTAGCTTATGCCTCTCCCTCAAATAAAATTGTAATAATGATTATCGGTCTAGTTATCGATTGCCTAGGGGCAAATAACTTTCTCTTGACAACAAGCTCTCTACTAAAACTAACTTAGTTGTGTCTTTATCTAAACAGCCCCTACTTTTTATTTATGTGCTCTTTATTATCTTGTAAACCTATCCAACAACACCTACAAAGTACTTCTAGTTTCATACTTGTTCTAGGTAAAGCGAACGTCAAGCGTGCGTAGAGTTGTATCGGTGGTCAATAGAACTTGAGGGAATATTTGTTCTGCCTTTAGCTCCTCGTTGGGTTTGACACTCATACTTATCGAAAACTATTGCGATCCCCTATACTTGTGGGTTATCAATCTTGGGCGGAGCTCAAGCCCCAGCCTCGCAGTGTATCTTCAAACAATTTGCCCATGAAGTGAATGCAGTTCTCCCCAAGCTCGAGGCCACATGCCCGCTCAGATGGTCCAGGTGCCCCATCACATTCAGTTCGGCAGATCAGCTCAAGTGCACGGCTACTACTGCGTCCTCCCAATGCTTTGTTCGCCAGTCATCAGCAACGTGCAGGTTACCAAGGCCCTCATCAACGGCGGCGCAGGGCTCAATGTCCTGTCCGTCGACACGTTCTACAACCTCCAAGTGCCATATGACCAGCTTCAGCCTACCAAGCCTTTCTCAGGAGTGACCGACGGCTCTACTAACCCGATCGGGTAGGTCCGCCTCCCCGTTACCTTTGGAGAACGCAACAACTACTGCACCAAACTCATCGAATTCGACGTCGGCTACATCCACCTACCATACAACGCCATCCTCGGGTATCCAGCCCTGGCCAAGTTCATGGCGTTGACCCATCACGGCTACAATGTCCTCAAGATGCCGGGAAGCGGCAGAATCATCACAGTCCCGTGTGAAGAAAGAGACGCGGTGTGCTCCCTCGAGCGTGCCTTCCAAGCTGCAGCAATCGACGACCCCGACAGTCAGGGCGAGCGCCCTCCCGAGGCCACCCCAAAGAAGAAGAAGCAGTTGCGCCACGCAGGGCCTCAGGGAAGCGGCGCCTTGTCAGGATCGGCGCCCGCGCCTGGGGCGCCTCCCTCCATCGCATAGGAAAATGCGCCCAGCGCCCCTCGCGAGAAGGGCTCGGGGGCTCTCTTCTGGAGGGCCTCATACTTTGCCAACATCACGAGGGAGGCGCTTGGGCACCACTTGGAGGCATGCTTTGCGGCACGTTTCCCTCAGGAGAACACAGGGCAAGGAGTGCCCACCGCTCAGGAGTTCATCACCAAGACCGCTCAGGAACTGCAAGACGCGAGGGCCATGCGTGGCGGCCGCCGCTCACCAGGCGCAGCTCCCCATCCAGGGGAGGATGTCGGGCTGCGTGTCTGCATCGACATCCCATGGCTCAATCAGGCCGCTGCTCAGGAGCTTCTCTGGCCTTCGCGCGTGGGACGCTGCGAGGGCCCACCTCACAGCTACATTCGCATGCCCTTTTGCCTGTCGAGCGTGGCGGCCGCCTACCAACGCAACCTGTGGAGCATCCTACCGTCTCAGGAGGCCGGGCACCATGCTGTGCTGACGGAGATGAAGACGGTCCTCAAGGAAACCCCCTGGACCCGAAGAGCCTCCCGAGGCTCAGGGACCTGGTGGCCCATGAGGTGCAGCCCCTTCGTCGCACGCCTTCAGCTACCCCAACTCTCCTTCATCAACAGGACCAGGTGACGTTTTCCAAAGTTCATTCAGCTGGGAGCGCCCCAGGGCTGCATCATTCCCAGGCCGCGTGGGTCCGTCCCTGTGGCATGTATCTTTCCTTTTATGTCTTTAGCTTACCCTGTTGGGGGCGCCCCTCGGGCTGCATCATCCCCAAGCCGCTCGGGCCGGACCCAGTGGCATGCATCTTCCCTGCATTTAGCTGAGGTAGGTTGCTTTCCATGCTTAATCTATCTATGACTATCGTCTGCTTGATTGTCACCCACCATGGGAACCGCGCGTCGGTCGTCTTTCTTCGGGACCCTTCGCGTTGTCTAACAATCTCGCAGGACCAAGACAGCAAACAAGAACAAAGATCAGGCACAACCCGCCCTGAGGTAGGGCCTCGTGAGTCCCACGCTGGCTCATGAGTGCCCAGGGAGGGGTTGTACACGCCCCGGGGGCTCTCCGCGATAGGGAGTCCCCTCTCACATGCCAAAAGCAAACCAGCAATCACCATGGCGACCGGTGCCCTTCCTTGCGCTAACTTGCAGGAACTTCATGAGGGTCACAGCAGGTGGTACCGCGGGCTCTCTCTCTCTTCTCTCATGCGATCCGCTTACGCGTTAAAAGGGGGGCTCCTGAGCATCGCACCTCAGGAGCTCTTACTGGCTCTCCAGCCCTCACCCCTGGCCTTGACCACGGCACGCGACCTAGCATACCAGCGGCGGCTGAGCTTGCTCGAGGGCCAGGACCTGAGGATGCAGAGCACCAAGAAGGACATGGAGGGGAGGGGAGGCCCGCACGGGCCAGACCTAGCCACACTACAGTGACTAGCGTGCGAGTCCGGCACGATTCAAGGAACAGACCCCAGACAGCCAAACATAAGTTCTCGCTCTGGATTCACCAGTCGCTTGCGACACGTGACCCTTGCTCGCTCCCTTCGCTGCCCTGCCGCGGCAACGTTTTTCTTCCTTTCCCATCCTAAGGCAGCTGCTTGCACGCTAAGGGGGCCTCTTGAGCATCGCGCCTCAGGAGCTCTTACTGGACCTCGGGCCGCTCACCTCCTGGCCTTGACTACGGCACGCGACCTGGCATACCAGCGACGGCTGCAGCCTGCCTGGGGACCGGGACCTGTCAGCATAGAGCACCAAGCTGCCGCAGGATTGAAAAGGGGAGGTCGAGCCTCGGCAGGATATGCGAACACAAATCTTCATAATGAGGGCTATATTGACAAAAGGCATTACAGACGCTTTACACACCCCCACGGGGTCCGTTTCTTGATTCCTCGCAGGGAACAAAAGGGAAGGAATTCCTAGGGGTTCTATCTACGTGCATCAGGTGTCACCGACGCCATCATCAACAGTGGGTCACGTGAGGCCGGCGCCAACCCCATCCAGATCATGGGCGACGGCGGCTGAACGCCACAGCCCTACTCCGGGCGGCAAGAGCTCGGGGGCACGTAGCTGTCGTCACTCATCTCCGGAGACTCCAAGAGCTCAAGAGAGTCGTTGGACCACCAGGAGTCGCCGCTGTCGCTGGAGGAGCTGCAGCCGAGGCCGGGGTGGGCCCCGTACCCGCCGCAGCATCGTCCTAGTGACCTCCTTCAGGGCAGCACTTCAGGCGGCGGCCTTCCTTGTCGAAGACCTTGAAGAACAGCAAGGAGGCGACATCGTACTCGAAGTGGATCGTGAGGTCGCCCTCCGCCTGGCAAACTCGGGAAATCTCACCCCAGCCTCGGGTCATGAAGATCTTCCCGGAGGTAACGGTTCCAATCTTCGCTCCAGTCGCTGGGGCGTCGCAGTCATCATGCTGCAGCCAAAGTTCACGAAGGCCCCTCGGCGGCATCTCGGTGGCGAAGAATGGCGGGAGGCATATCCAGGTGCTCGGGGGCATCGCCGCCCATAGCACGAACTCACGCGAAGAGTCTGCAGCATGGACCCCTGGGGCGACGGCGTGCACCTCCACCGCACGGCGACCACGGCCTGGCACGAGCAGCGCCGCTCACTGCTCCTTCCTCCGGAATCGTCAGTGTGAGCGTACATGGGCAGCTGGTACCGAGGAGGCGGCCTCTCATACCAAGGCCTCGACACCACCGGCCTCACGACCACCTCGCGGTGATGAGACCTCCTTTTCTTTGGTGGGAGCAGCTCGGGAACGTTGAGGGGAGCCTTTCCCTTCTCTGCGGTCGAGAACCTCCGGATCGGCGCCATGTTTGCACAAGCAAGGGGTGGAGCGAGGAAGAAGAAGAAGCAGGAGAGGCAGAGGAATGATGGTCGACGGGGGCTCCGCCCCCTTCCCATTTATACCAGAAGAAGGCCAACCAGCACGCCCCATGATCATAGATAATGATGGTTTTCCTTGCATGTCGCGGGGACTTCTCACGTCGGGCAGTTGCTGAGGCAGCATGGGGAAGCGGAGACGCCCACGTCCAATCAACCGCCACGCATCGACCATGGCCGCAAGCAATTGGGGCCCGCGGCGCTCCGCACTTGACCCTTGGCTTTGCCTCGAGGCCAAGCTCGAGTGTGCCCTGGGCCCGGGGGCTACTGTCGGTGCTCTGGGAACGGGGGTCCCCAGACTTGCCTGCCTGCAGCCCACGGCGTGGCTTTGCTGGCTGGCCTATACGGCCCATCTTCATCAACAAGGAATCAAGACCCTCGCGAGGGGCCAAGCCTCGCGAGGCAAACGACACGAGACCTCCTCAGGAGCGGCCTCACCAGGCTGGCTCATGAGGGGCGGAGAGTTCAAGGACGGGCAAACCTCGCGAGGTTCGCGTGATGTACGCCATGACGATCGCGACCAGATGGGCACCAGCGCACGCAGCGTCCTTGTTTCCCCTTTGGTGCTAAGGGGGCAAGCGCAGGCGCGGAGTACCAAGGCATCAAGCAAAGGTTTCCATATTGGTGCAACGAGACCAAGACCAGAAGGACGGCAAGACGGGGGTCGCCGTGGAGCTCAAGACGGCGTCACCACCAGAGCCTTTGGCAGGCGAAGACTGCTTTTGTCAGGATAGCTTGTACTAGTTGTCCCCTTTAGAATTGGCCATTGTTGGCTCCCTTCCCACTCAATATTTGGGGAGAGGACCATGGCCTCTATAAATAGGATTAGCCCCACCACGGTAGGAGGCAACTCGTCTCGAATCCACCCGAACAACAACCAGTTCGCCACGCACAAGAACACCTCAACCTCAGGAGGTTGTTCTTCCCCTTGTCCTATTCATCCTCAGCCCAAGAGGCAATCCACCACCACCACACTGGAGTAGGGTATTACACCACAACGGTGGCCCGAACTAGTATAAATCTTGTGTCCTTTGTGTTGCGAGTTCGTCGAGTTAGTTCGTGAGATCTTAGCTAAGTTAGGACGCGGATCAATAGGGGGGAGATCTTCGCGCGCACCCCAGTGTTCGAACCTTAAGGGTTCTGCCGAAACCCATGATCCAACAATCACATAGCGATGTGAACTAGATTATTGACTCTAGTAAACCCTTTGGGTATTAGTCACATGAAGATGTGAACTAATCACATAAAGATGTGAACTATTGGTATGAAATCACATGACGATGTGAACTAGATTATTGACTCTAGTGCAAGTGGGAGACTGAAGGAAATATGCCCTAGAGGCAATAATAAAGTTGTTATTTATATTTCCTTATATCATGATAAATGTTTATTATTCTTGCTAGAGTTGTATTAACCGGAAACTTAGTACATGTGTGAATACATAGACAAACAGAGTGTCCCTAGTATGCCTCTACTTGACTAGCTCGTTAATCAAAGATAGTTAAGTTTCCTAGCCATGGACATGTGTTGTCATTTGATGAACGGGATCACATCATTATAGAAAGATGTGATGGACTAGACCCATCTACTAGCTTAGCACTATGATCGTTTAGTTTATTGCTATTGCTTTCTTCACGACTTATACATGTTCCTATGACTACGAGATTAGGCAACTCCTGAATATCGGAGGAACACTTAGTGTGCAATCAAACGTCACAACGTAACTGGGTGATTATAAAGATGCTCTACGGGTGTCTCTGATGGTGTTTTTTGAGTTGGCATATACTGAGATTAGGATTTGTCACTCCGATTGTTGGAGAGGTATCTCCGGGCCCTCTCGGTAATGCACATCACTATAAGCCTTGCAAGCAATGTGACTAATGAGTTAGTTTCTGGAAGATGCATTATAGAACGAGTAAAGAGACTTGCCAGTAACGAGATTGAACTACGTATAATGATACCGATGATCGAATCTCGGGCAAGTAACATACCAATGACAAAGGGAACAACGTATGGTGTTATGCGGTTTGACCGATTAAGATCTTCGAGAATATGTAGGAGCCAATATGAGCATCCAAGTTCCGCTATTGGTTATTGACCAAAGATATGTCACGGACATGTCTACATAGTTCTCGAACCCGTAGGGTCCGCACGCTTAACGTTCAATGATGATTTGTATTATGAGTTATGTGATTTGATGACCGAAGTTTGTTCGGAGTCCCGGATGAGATCACAGACATGACGAGGAGTCTCGAAATGGTCGAGACGTAAAGATCGATATATTGGAAGGCTATGTTTCGGCATCGGAATGGTTCCAGGTGAGTTCGGACATTTATCGGAGTACCGAGGGTTACCCGAACCCCCCGGGGAGTATATGGGCCTTAATGGGCCTTAGTGGGAGAGAGGAGAAGGCTATGTTCGGACATCGTAAAGGTTTTGAGTGGTTCGGTTATTTTTCGGAGTACCAGAGAGTTACGAGAATTCGCCTGGGGAAGTATTGGGCCTTCATGGGCCTTAGTGGAAAGGAGAGAAGGGCGACAAGGGGAGGCCGCGCGGATCCCCATGGGCTGGTCCGAATTGGACTAGGGAGGGGGCGGCGCCCCTCTCTTTCCTTCTCCCTCTCATCTCCTTCCTTCTTCTCCTACATGGACTAGGAAAGGGGGAAACCTACTCCTACTAGGAGTAGGAATCCCCCCTTTGGGCGTGCCCCTTGTGGCCGGCCCTCCTCCTCCTCCCCTCCTTTATATACGGGGGAAGGGGGCACCCCATAGACACACAAGTTGATTTCTTAGCCGTGTGTGGTGCCCCCTCCACAGTTTTCCACCTCGGTCATATTGCCGTAGTGCTTAGGCGAAGCCCTGCGTCGGTAACTTCATCATCATCGTCAACATGCCGTCATGCTGACGAAACTCTCCCTCGGCCTTAGCTGGATCTAGGGTTCGAGGGACGTCACCGAGCTGAATGTGTGCAGATTGCAGAGGTGCCATGCGTTCAGTACTTGATTGGTTGGATCGCGAAGACGTTTGACTACATCAACCGTGTTACTCAACGCTTCCGCTTTCGGTCTACGAGGGTACATAGACACACTCTCCCCTCTCGTTGTAGTGCATCTCCTAGATAGATCTTGCATGATCGTAGGAAATTTTTTGATATACTGCGTTCCCCAACAACTTGTTGGGGATGCTTTTCACAAATCTGTGGCCGGCCGCTACCCCTACATGTCCGCGACTGTGCTTAAAGCTTCGTGATTGGGTTCCTGCAACCAATTCGATAAAGTTCTTATATATTATTTTCATAAAATCATGTAATTGTTTCTGGATTCTATAAAATATATGGTACGTCTTTGGCGAGCTAAAAAAAGAGAAGCAAAACTAGTAAATAAAATCCCCGCGAAGATGGGCCAATAACAGCTGAGCAATGTCATGAAGCGAACTTCTCACAAATCTATCCAAACCACCGACTTCGGCCTTCTGTTGGGGAATGCAGTCAAAAAATTCCTACGATCAAGCAAGATCTATCTAGGAGATGCATAGCAACGAGAGGGGAGAGTGTGTCTACGTACCCTCATAGACCGAGAGCCGAAGCATTGAGTAACGCGGTTGATGTAGTCGAATGTCTTCACGATCCAACCGATCAAGTACTGAATGCACGGCTCGTAGACATCAAATCACATAACTCATCGAATTGGTTATTGATCGGAGATGTGTCTCAGTACATCAAATCACATAACTCACAATACATATCGTCATTGAACGTTAAGCGTGCGGACCCTACGGGTTCGAGAACTATGCAGACATGGCCGAGACTCATCTCCGGTCAATAACCAATAGCAGAACCTGGATGCTCATATTTGTTCCTACATATTCTACGAAGATCTTTATCGGTCAAACCGCATAACAACATGCGTTGTTCCCTTTGTCATCAGTATGTTACTTGCCCGAGATTCGATTGTCGGTATCATCATACCTAGTTCAATCTCGTCACCAGCAAGTCTCTTTACTCATTCCGTAATGCATCATCATGTAACTAACTCATTACTCACATTGATTGCAAGGCTCATAGTGATGTGCATTACCGAGAGGGCCCAGAGATACCTCTCCGACAATCGGAGTGACAAATCCTAATCTTGATCTATGCCAACTCAACAAACACCATCGAAGACACCTGTAGAGCATCTTTATAATCACCCAGTTACGTTGTGATGTTTGATAGCACACTAAGCGTTCCTCCGGTATTCGGGAGTTGCATAATCTCATAGTCATAGGAACATGTACAAGTTATGGAGAAAGCAATACCAATAAACTAAACAGTCATAGTGCTAAGCTAATGGATGGGTCTAGTCCATCACATCATTCTCTAATGATGTGATTTCGTTCATCAAATAACAACACATGTCTATGGCTAGGAAACTTAACCATCTTTGATTAATGATCTAGTCTAGTAGAGGCATACTAGGGACACTCTGTTTGTCTATGTATTCACACATGTACTAAGTTTCCGATTAATACAATTCTAGCATGAATAATAAACATTTATCATGATATAAGGAAATATAAAAAACAACTTTATTATTGTCTCTAGGGCATATTTCCTTTAGTCTCCCACTTGCACTAGAGTCAATAATCTAGATTACACAGTAAAGATTCTAACACCCATGGAGTCTTGGTTTGATCATGTTTTGCTCGTGAGAGAGGCTTAGTCAATGGGTCTGCAACATTCAGATTCGTATGTATCTTACAAATATCTGTGTCTCCATCCTTGACTTGATCGCGGATGGAATTGAAGCGTCTCTTGACGTGATTGGTTCTCTTGTGAAATCTGGATTCCTTTGCCAAGGCAATTGCACCAGTATTGTCACAAAAGATTTTCATTGGACCCGATGCACTAGGTATTACACCTAGATCGGATATGAACTCCTTCATCCAGACTCCTTCATTTGTTGCTTCCGAAGCAGCTATGTATTCCGCTTCACACGTAGATCCTTCCACGACGCTCTGCTTAGAAGTGCACCAACTGACAACGCCATCATTCAATAAAAATATGTATCCGGTTTGTGACTTAGAGTCATCCGGATCAGTGTCAAAGCTCGCATCGATGTAACCGTTTACGACGAGCTCTTTGTCACCTCCATAAAAGAGAAACATATCATTAGTCATTTTCAGGTATTTCAAGATGTTCTTAACTGTTGTACAGTGATCCACTCCTGGATTACTTTGGTACATCTCTTCTAAACTAATAGCAAGGCACACATCAAGTCTGGTACACAGCATTGCATACATGATAGAACCTATGGCTGAGGCATAGGCAATGACTTTCATTTTATCTCTATCTTCTGCGGTGGTCGGGCATTGAGTCTGACTCAACTTCACACCTTGTAACACAGGCAAGAACCCTGATACGTCTCCAACGTATCTATAATTTTTGATTGTTCCATGCTATGCTATATTCTGTTTTAGATGTTTATTGGGCTTTATTATACATTTTTATATTATTTTTGAGACTAACCTATTAACCGGAGGCCCAGCCGAAATTGTTGTTTTTTTGCCTATTTCAGTGTTTCGAAGGAAAAGGATATCAAACGGAGTACAAACGGAATGAAACCTTCGGGAACGTGATTTTCGGAACAAACGTGATCCAGACGACTTGGAGTCCACGTAAAGCAAGCAACGAGGAAGGCACGAGGTAGGGGGCGCGCCTACGCCCCTAGGCGCGCCCTCCACCCTCGTGGGCCCCTCGTTGCTCCACCGACGTACTTCTTCCTCCTATATATACCCATATACCCTGGAAACATCATATACAGAGCCAAAACCCTATTTCCAACCTTCTGTGCCCGTAAGATCCCATCTTGGGGCCTTTTCCGGCGCTCCGCCGGAGGGGGCATTGATCACGGAGGGCTTCTACATCAACACCATAGCCTCTCCGATGATGTGTGAGTAGTTTACCTCAGACCTTCGGGTCCATAGTTATTAGCTAGATGGCTTCTTCTCTCTCTTTGGATCTCAATACAAAGTTCTCCTCGATCTTCTTGGATATCTATTCGATGTAATCTTCTTTTGCGGTGTGTTTGTCGAGATCCGATGAATTGTGGGTTTATGATCAAGTTTATCTATGAGCAATATTTGAATCTCCTCTGAATTCTTTTATGTATGATTGGTTATCTTTGCAAGTCTCTTCGAATTATCAGTTTGGTTTGGCCTACTAGATTGACCTTTCTTGCAATGGGAGAAGTGCTTAGCTTTGGGTTCAATCTTGCGGTGTCCTTTCCCAGTGACAGCAGGGGCAGCAAGGCATGTATTGTATTGCTGCCATCGAGGATAAAAAGATGGGTTTTATATCATATTGCATGAGTTTATCCCTCTACACCATGTCATCTTCCTTAAAGCATTACTCTATTCTTATGAACTTAATACTCTAGATGCATGTTGGATAGCGGTCGATGTGTGGAGTAATAGTAGTAGATGCAGAATCGTTTTGGTCTACTTGTCTCAGGCGGATGCCTATATACATGATCATACCTATATATTCTCATAACTATGCTCAATTCTATCAATTGCTCGACAGTAATTCGTTTACCCACCGTAATACTTATGCTCTTGAGAGAAGCCACTAGTGAAACCTATGGCCCCCGGGTCTATTTTCCATCATATTAATCTTCCATCAACAAGCTATTTTCTGTCATCTTTTATCTTTGCATTATTTACTTTTACTCTTTATCACAAAAATACCAAAAAATATTATCTTATCATATCTATCAGATCTCACTCTCGTAAGTGACCGTGAAGGGATTGACAACCCCTTTATTGTGTTGGTTGCGAGGTTCTTATTTGTTTGTGTATGTGCGTGGGACTCGAGCGTGGTCTCCTACTGGATTGATACCTTGGTTCACAAAAACTAAGGTAAATACTTACACTACTTTACTGCATCACCCTTTCCTCTTCAAGGGAAAACCAACTTAGTGCTCAAGAGGTAGCAAGAAGGATTACTGGCGCCGTTGCCGGGGAGATTCGCGCCAAGTCAAGTCAAGATTTGACTCTCGACAACGAGCCATTTCTGGCGCCTTTGCCAGGGATTCTACGCACAAGTCAAGACATACCAAGTACCCATCACAAACTCTTATCCCTCGCATTACATTATTTGTCATTTGCCTCTCGTTTTCCTCTCCCCCACTTCACCCTTGCCATTTTATTCGCCCTTGCTTTCCCGTTTGCCTCTTTTTCGCTTGCTTCTTGTTTGCTTGTGTACTAGATTGCTTGCTTGCCACGATGGCTCAAGATTATACTAAATTGTGTGACTTTACCAATACCAACAACAATGATTTTATTAGCACTCCGATTGCTCCTCTTACCGATGATGAATCTTGTGAAATTAATACTGATTTGTTGAATCTTGTCATGAAAGATCCATTTTCCGACCTTCCTAGTGAAGAGGCCGCAACCCATCTGAATAGCTTCGTTGATTTATGTGATATGCAAAAGAAGAAAGATGTGGACAATGATATTGTTAAGTTGAAGCTATTTCCTTTTTTGCTTAGAGATCGTGCTAAAGTTTAGTTTTCATCTTTGCCTAAAAATAGTATTGATTCATGGAATAAGTGCAAAGATGCTTTTATCTCTAAGTATTTTCCTCCCGCTAAAATCATCTCTCTTAGAAACTATATCATGAATTTTAAGCAACTTGACCATGAACATGTTGCACAAGCTTGGGAGAGGATGAAATTAATGATACATAATTGCCCTACACATGGTTTGAGTCTTTGGATGATTATACAAAAAAATTATGCCGGATTGAATTTTGCTTCTAGAAATCTTTTAGATTCGTCCGCGGGAGGCACTTTTATGGAAATCACTTTAGGAGAAGCTACTAAACTCCTAGATAATATTATGGCTAATTATTCTCAATGGCACACCGAAAGATCTACTAATAAAAAGTGCATGCGATAGAAGAAATTAATGTTTTGAGTGGAAATATGGATGAACTTATGAAATCATTTGCTACTAAAAGTGTTTCTTCTGATCCTAGTGATATGCCTTTGTCTACTTTGATTGAGAATAATAATGAATCTATGGATGTGAATTTTTTTGGTAGGAATAATTTTGGTAACAACGCATATAGAGGAAACTTTAATCCTAGGCCGTTCCCTAGTAATTCCTATAATAATTATGGTAATTCCTACAACAAATTCTTATGGAAATTTTAATAAGATGCCCTCTGAATTTGAGACTAGTGTTAAGGAGTTTATGAATTCGCAAAAGAATTTCAATGCTTTGCTTGAAGACAAATTGCTTAAGGTTGATGAATTGGCTAGGAATGTTGATAGAATTTCTCTTGATGTTGATTCTTTGAAACTTAGATATATTCCACCTAAGCATGATATCAATGAGTCTCTCAAAGCCATGAGAATTTCCATTGATGAGTACAAAAAAAGAACCGCTAGGATGCGTGCTAAGAAAGATTGCTTTGTGAAAGCGTGTTCTTCTAATTTTTATGAGAATAAAGATGAAGATCTAAAAGTTATTGATGTGTCTCCTATTAAATCTTTGTTTTGCAATATGAATCTTGATAATGAGGGGACTGAAGATGAGCCACCTTTACCTAGAAGGCGTTCCAAAAATTCGAAGTTTTTAGATCTTGATGCGAAATTTGGTAAAAGTGGGATTGAAGAAGTTAAAACTTTAGATATCGATAAACCCACTATTTTGGATTTCAAGGAATTTAATTATGATAATTGCTCTTTGATAGATTGTATTTCCTTGTTGCAATCTGTGCTAAATTCTCCTCATGCTTATAGTCAAAATAAAGCTTTTACTAAACATATTGTTGATGCTTTGATGCAATCTTATGAAGAAAAACTTGAGTTGGAAGTTTCTATCCCTAGAAAACTTTATGATGAGTGGGAAGCTACTATTAAAATTAAAATTAAAGATCATGAATGTTATGCGTTGTGTGATTTAGGTGCTAGTGTTTCCACGATCCCAAAAACTTTGTGTGATTTGCTAGGATTCCGTGAATTTGATGATTATTCTTTGAACTTTCACCTTGCGGATTCCACTATTAAGAAACCTATGGGAAGAATTAATGATATTCTTATCGTTGCAAATAGGAACTATGTGCCCGTAGATTTCATTGTTCTTGACATAGATTGCAAGCCTTCATGTCCTATTATTCTTGGTAGACATTTCCTTAGAATGATTGGTGCAATTATTGATATGAAGGAAGGGAATATTAGATTCCAATTTTCGTTAAGGAAAGGCATGGAACACTTTCCTAGAAATAAAATAAAATAACCTTATGAATCTATTATGAGAGCCACTTATGGATTTCCCACCAAAGATGTCAATACTTATATCTATCCTTGTTTTTATGTCTAGCTAGGGGCGTTAAACGATAGCGCTAGTTGGGAGGCAACCCAATTTTATTTTAGTTTTAGCTTTTTTGCTTCTGTTTAGGAATAAATATTTGATCTAGCCTCTGGTTAGATTTGTTTTTTATGTTTTAATTAGTGTTTGTGCCAAGTTAAACCTATAGGATCTTCTTGGATGGTAGTTATTTGATCTTGCTGAAAATTCCAAAAACTTTCTGTTCACGAAAATAATTGTCAAAAATCACCAGAACGTGATAAAATACTGATTCCAATTGAAGTAGATCAATATAAAAAAATTATAGGTCGTCCTATATCGGTGGAATTTTTGAGTTACAGAAGTTTGCGTTAGTTACAGATTACTACAGACTGTCCTGTTTTTGACAGATTCTGTTTTTCGTGTGTTGTTTGCTTATTTTGATGAATCTATGGCTAGTAAAATAGTTTATAAACCATAGAGAAGTTGGAATACAGTAATTTTAACACCCGTATAAATAAAGAATGAGTTCAATATAGTACCTTGAAGTGGTGTTTTGTTTTCTTTCGCTAACAGAGCTCGTGAGATTTTCTGTTAAGTTTTGTGTTGTGAAGTTTTCAAGTTTTGGGTAAATATTTGATGGATTATGGAACAAGGAGTGGGAAGAGCCTAATATTGGGGATTCCCATGGCACCCCAAGATAATCTAAGGACACCAAAAAGGCAAAGCTTGGGGATGCCCCGGAAGGCATCCCCTCTTTCGTCTTCGTCCATCGGTAACTTTACTTGGAGCTATATTTTTATTCACCACATGATATGTGTTTTGATTGGAGCGTCTTGTATGATTTGAGTCTTTGCTTTTTAGTTTACCACAATCATCCTTGCTTTACACATCTTTTGAGAGAGACACACATGATTCGGAATTTATTAGAATACTCTATGTGCTTCACTTATATCTTTTGAGCTATATAGTTTTTGCTCTAGTACTTCACTTACATCTTTTAGAGCGCGGTGGTGGATTTGTTTTATAGAAATTATTGTTCTCTAATGATTCACTTATATTATTTTGAGAGTCCTACAAAACAGCATGGTAATTTGCTTTAATTGTGAGATGAGTCCTAATATGCTAGGTATTCAAGATTAGTAAAATATTTCTTATGAGTGTGTTGAATACTAAGAGAAGTTTGATGCTTAATAATTGTTTTGAGATATGGAGGTAGTGATATTAAAGTTGTGCTAGTTGAGTAGTTGTGAATTTGAGAAATACTTGTGTTGAAGTTTGCAAGTCCCGTAGTATGCACGTATGGTAAATGTTATGTAACAAATTTGAAACATGATGTGTTCTTTGATTGTTCACCTTATGTGTGGCGGTCGGGGACGAGCGATGGTCTTTTCCTACCAATCTATCCCCCTAGGAGCATGCGCGTAGTGCTTGGTTTTTGATGACTTGTAGATTTTTGCAATAAGTATGTGAGTTCTTTATGACTAATGTTGAGTCCATGGATTATACGCACTCTTAACCTTCCATCATTGCTAGCCTCTTTGGTACCGTGCATTGCCCTTTCTCACCTTGAGAGTTGGTGCAAACTTCGCCGGTGCATCCAAACCCCGTGATAGGATACGCTCTATCACACATAATCCTCCTTATATCTTCCTCAAAACAGCCACCATACCTACCTATTATGGCATTTCCATAGCCATTCCGAGATATATAGCCATGCAACTTTCCACCGTTCCGTTTATCATGAGACGTTCATCATTGTCATATTGCCTTGCATGATCATGTAGTTGACATCGTATTTGTGGCAAAGCCACCATGCATATTATTTCATACATGTCACTCTTGATTCATTGCCCATCCTGGTACACCACCAGAGGCAATCATATAGAGTCATACTTTTTTCTAGTATCGAGTTGTAATCATTGAGTTGTAAATGAATAGAAGTGTGATGATCATCATTCATAGAGCATTGTCCCGATAAAAAATAGAAAGGCCAAAAGAAAAAAAGAAAGGCCCAAAAAAAGAACAAAATAAAAAGGGGCAATGCTACTATCCTTTTTTCATACTTGTGCTTCAAAGTAGCATCATGATCTTTATGATAAATAGTCTCTTATTTTGTCACTTTCATATACTAATGGGAATTTTTTGTTATAGAACTTGGCTTGTATATTCCAACAATGGGCCTCCTCAAATACCCTAGGTCTTCGTGAGCAAGCAAGTTGGATGCACACCCACTTAGTTTCTTTTGTTGAGCTTTCATACATTTATAGCTCTAGTGCATCCGTTGCATGGCAATCCCTACTCCTCACATTAACATAAATTGATGGGCATCTCCATAGCCTGTTGATTAGCCGCGTTGATGTAAGACCTTCTCCTTTTTTGTATTCTCCACATAACCCCCATCATTATATTCTATTCCACCCATACTGCTATATCCATGGCTCACGCTCATGTATTGTATGAAATTTGAAAAAAGTTTGAGATTACTAAATTATGAAACAATTGCTTGGCTTGTCATCGGCGTTGTGCATGATGAGAGCATTCTTGTGTGACGAAAATGGAGCATGCCTCAACTATATGATTTTTTGGGATGAACTTTCTTTGTCCATGTTATTTTGAGAAGACATAATTGCTTAGTTAGTATGCTTGAAGTATTTTTACTTTTATGTCAATATTAAACTTTTATCTTGAATCTTTCGGATCTGAATATCCATACCACAATTAAGAGGGTTACATTGAAAATTATGCCAAGTAGCATTCCAGATCAAAAATTTTGTTTTTATCATTTACCTACTCGAGGACGAGCAGGAATTAAGCTTGGGGATGCTTGATACGTCTCCAACGTATCTATAAATTTTTATTGTTCCATGCTAAGTTATATTCTATTTTAGATGTTTATTGGGCTTTATTATACACTTTTATATTCTTTTTGGGACTAACCTATTAACCGGAGGCCCAGCCCAAATTGTTGTATTTTTGCCTATTTCAGTGTTTCGAAGGAAAAGGATATCAAACGGATTCCAAACGGAATGAAACCTTCGGGAACGTGATTTTCGGAACAAACGTGATCCAGAGGACAGCAATCGACGAGGAAGGCATGAGGAAGGGGGCGCCTACCCCCTGGGCGCGCCCTCCACCCTCGTGGGCCCCTTGTTGCTCCACCGACGTACTTCTTCCTCCTATATATACCCATATACCCTAGAAACATCATATACGGAGCCAAAACCCTATTTCCACCGCCGCAACCTTCTGTACACGTGAGATCCCATCTTGGGGCCTTTTCCGGCGCTCCGCCGGAGGGGGCATTGATCACGGAGGGCTTCTACATCAACACCATAGCCTCTCCGATGGTGTGTGAGTAGTTTAGCTTAGACCTTCAGGTCCATAGTTATTAGCTAGATGGCTTCTTCTCTCTCTTTGGATCTCAATACAAAGTTCTCCTCGATCTTCTTGGAGACCTATTAGATGTAATCTTCTTTTGCGGTGTGTTTGTCGAGATCCAATGAATTGTGGGTTTATGATCAAGTTTATCTATGAACAATATTTGAATCTCCTATGAATTCTTTTATGTACTATTGGTTATCTTTCCAAGTCTCTTCGAATTATCAGTTTGGTTTGTCCTACTAGATTGATCTTTCTTGCAATGGGAGAAGTGCTTAGCCTTGGGTTCAATCTTGCGGTGTCCTTTCCCAGTGACAGCAGAGGTAGCAAGGCACGTATTGTATTATTGCCATCGAGGATAAAAAGATGGGGTTTATATCATATTGCATGAGTTTATCCCTCTACATCATGTCATCTTCCTTAAAGCATTACTCTGTTCTTATGAACTTAATACTCTAGATGCATGTTGGATAGCGGTCGATGTGTGGAGTAATAGTAGTAGATGCAGAATCGTTTCGGTCTACTTGTCTTGGACATGATGCCTATATACATGATCATACTTAGATATTCTCATAACTATGCTCAATTCTATCAATTGCTCGATAGTAATCGTTTACCCACCGTAATACTTATGCTCTTGAGAGAAGCCATTAGTGAAACCTATGGCCCCCGGGTCTATTTTCCATCATATTAATCTTCCACCAACAAGCTATTTTCTGTCGTCTTTTATCTTTGCATTATTTACTTTTACTCTTTATCACAAAAATACCAAAAAATATTATCTTATCATATCTATCAAATCTCACTCTCGTAAGTGACCGTGAAGGGATTGACAACCCCTTTATTGCATTGGTTGTGAGGTTCTTATTTGTTTGTGTAGGTGCGTGGGACTCGAGCATGGTCTCCTACTAATACCTTGGTTCTCAAAAACTGAGAGAAATACTTATGCTACTTTACTGCATCACCCTTTCCTCTTCAAGGGAAAACCAACGCAATGCTCAAGAGGTAGCAAACCCTTTCTTTGCTTGATCCATTTTGAACTTCTTCAAAACTTTATCAAGGTATGTGCTTTGTGAAAGTCCAATTAATCATCTTGATCTATCTCTATAGATCTTGATGCCCAATATATAAGCAGCTTCACTGAGGTCTTTCATTGAAAAATTCTTATTCAAGTGTCCTTTTATGCTATTTAGAAATTCAGTATCATTTCCAATCAACAATATGTCATCCACATATAATATCATAAATGCTACAGAGCTCCCACTCACTTGCTTGTAAATACAGGCATTTCCAAAAGTCTGTATAAAACCATATGCTGTGATCACACTATCATAGCGTATATTCCAACTCCGAGATGCTTGCACCAGTCCATAAATGGATCGCTGGAGGTTACACACTTTGTTAGCACCTTTTGGATCGACAAAACCTTCTGGTTGCATCATATACAACTCTTCTTTAAGATACCCATTAAGGAATGCAGTTTTGACATCCATTTGCCAAATTTCATAATCATAAAATGCGAAAATTGCTAACATGATTCAGACGGACTTAAGCATCGCTACGGGTGAGAAGGTCTCATCGTAGTCAACTCCTTGAACTTGTCGAAAACCTTTCGCAACAAGTCGAGCTTTGTAGACAGTAACATTACCGTCAGTGTCAGTCTTCTTCTTGAAGATCCATTTATTCTCTATGGCCTGCCGACCATCGGGCAAGTCAATCAAAGTCTACACTTTGTTCTCATACATGGATCCCATCTCAGATTTCATGGCCTCAAGCCATTTTGCGGAATCTGCGCTCATCATCACTTCCTCATAGTTCGTAGGTTCGTCATGGTCAAGTAATATGACTTTCAGAACAGGATTACCGTACCACTCTGGTGCGGATCTTACTCTGGTTGACCTACGAGGTTCGGTAGTAACTTGATCAGAAGTTTCATGATCATCATCATTAGCTTCCTCGCTAATTGGTGTAGGAATCACTGGAACTAATTTATGTGATGAACTACTTTCCAATAACGGAGAAGGTACAGTTACCTCATCAAGTTCTACTTTCCTCCCACTCACTTCTGTCGAGAGAAACTCCTTCTCTAGAAAGAATCCATTCTTAGCAACGAATATATTGCCTTCGGATCTATGATAGAAGGTGTACCCAACAGTCTCCTTTGGGTATCCTATGAAGACACATTTCTATGATTTGGATTCGAGCTTATCAGGTTGAAACTTTTTCACATAAGCATCGCAGCCACAAACTTTAAGAAACGACAACTTGGGTTTCTTGCCAAACCACAGTTCATATGGTGTCGTCTCAACGGATTTTGATGGTGCCCTATTTAACATGAATGCAGCCGTCTCTAAAGCATAACCCCAAAACGATAGCGGTAAATCGGTAAGAGACATCATAGATCGCACTAAATCTAATAAAGTGCAGTTACGCCGTTCAGACACACCAATATGATGTGGTGTTCCAGGTGGCGTGAGTTGCGAAACTATTCTGCATTGTTTCAAATGAAGACCAAACTCATAATTCAAATATTCACCTCCACGATCAGATCGTAGAAACTTAATTTTCTTGTTACGATGATTTTCCACTTCACTCTGAAATTCTTTGAACTTTTCAAATGTTTCAGAATTATGTTTCATCAAGTAGACATACCCATCTCTGCTCAAATCGTCTGTAAAGGTTAGAAAATAACGATACCTGCCACGAGCATCAACACTCATCGGACCACATACATCAGTATGTATTATTTCCAATAAGTATGTTGCTCGTCCCGTTGTTCCGGAGAACGGAGTCTTAGTCATCTTGCCCATGAGGCATGGTTCGCAAGCATCAAGTGATTCATAATCAAGTGATTCCAAAATCCCATCAACATGGAGTTTCTTCATGCGCTTTACACCAATATGACCTAGACGGCAGTGCCACAAATAAGTTGCACTATCATTATTAAACTTTATCTTTTGGCTTCAATAATATGAATATGTGTATCACTACTATCAAGATTTAGTAAAAATGGACCACTCATCAAGGGTGCATGACCATAAAAGATATTACTCATATAAATAGAACAACCATTATTCTCTGATTTAAATGAATAACCGTCTCACATCAAATAAGATCCAGATATAATGTTCATGCTTAACGCTGGCACCAAGTAACAATTATTCAGGTCTAAAACTAATCCCGAAGGTTGATATAGAGGTAGCATGCCGACGACGATTACATCGACTTTGGAACCATTTCCCACGCGCATCGTCAACTCATCCTTAGCCAATCTTCACTTAATCTGTAGCCCCTATTTCGAGTTGCAAATATTAGCAACAGAACCAGTATCAAATACCCAGGCGCTACTGCAAGCATTAGTAAGGTACACATCAATAACATGTATATCAAATATACCTTTCACTTTGCCATCCTTCTTATCCGCCAAATACTTGGGGCAATTATGCTTCCAGTGACCAGTCCCTTTGAAGTAGAAGCACTCAGTCTCAGGCTTAGGTCCAGACTTGGGCTTCTTCACTTGAGCAGCAACTTGCTTTCCATTCTTTTTGAAGTTCCCCTTCTTCCCTTTGCCCTTATTCTTAAAAGTAGTGGTCTTGTTGACCATCAACACTTGATGCTCCTTCTTGATTTCTACCTCTGCGGCTTTTAGCATCGCGAAGAGCTCAGGAATTGTCTTATACAACCCTTGCATATTGTTCATCATAAAGCTTTTGTAGCTTGGTGGCAGTGATTGAAGAACTCTGTCAATGACACTATCATCGGGAAGATTAACTCCCAGTTGAGTCAAGTGGTTGTGGTACCCAGACATTCTGAGTATATGTTCACTGACAGAACTATTCTCCTCCATCTTGCAGCTATAGAACTTATTAGAGACTTCATATCTCTCAATCCGGCATTTGCTTGAAATATTAACTTCAACTCCTGGAACATCTCATATGCTCCATGACATTCAAAATGTCGTTAAAGTCTCGATTCTAAGTCGTATAGCATGGCACGCTGAACTATCGAGTAGTCATCAACTTTGCTCTGCCAGACGTTCATAACATCTGGTGTTGCTCCTGCAGCGGGCTTTGCACTTAGCGGTGCTTCCAGGACGTAATTCTTCTGTGCAGCAATGAGGATAATCCTCAAGTTACAGACCCAGTCCGTGTAGTTGCTACCATCATCTTTCAACTTAGCTTTCTCTAGGAACGCATTAAAATTCAACGGAACAACAACACGGGTCATTTATCTACAACAACATAGACATGCAAAATACTATCAGGTACTAAGTTCATGATAAATTAAAGTTCAATTAATCATATTACTTAAGGACTCCCACTTAGATAGGCATCCCTCTAGTCATCTAAATGATTACGTGATCCATATCAACTAAACCATGTCCGATCATCACATGAGATGGAGTAGTTTTCAATGGTGAACATCACTATGTTGATCATATCTACTATATGATTCACGCTCGACCTTTCGGTCTCAGTGTTCCGAGGCCATATCTGCATATGCTAGGCTCGTCAAGTTTAACCCGAGTATTTTGCTTGTGCAAAACTGGCTTGCACCCGTTGTATGTGAACGTAGAGCTTATCACACCCAATCATCACGTGGTGTCTCAGCACGACGAACTGTAGCAACGGTGCATACTCAGGGAGAACACTTATACCTTCAAATTTAGTGAGAGATCATCTTATAATGCTACCGTCGTACTAAGCAAAATAAGATGCATAAAAGATAAACATCACATGCAATCAATATAAGTGATATGATATGGCCATCATCATCTTGTGCCTTTGATCTCCATCTCCAAAGCACCGTCATGATCACCATCGTCACCGGCTTTACACTTTGATCTCCATCGTAGCATCGTTGCCGTCTCGCCAACTATTGCTTCCACGACTATCGCTACCGCTTAGTGATAAAGTAAAGCAATTACATGGCGATTGCAATTCATACAATAAAGCGACAACCATATGGCTCCTGCCAGTTGCCGATACTGTGTTACAAAACATGATCATCTCATACAACAATTTATATAATCATGTCTTGACCATATCACATCACAACATGCCCTGCAAAAACAAGTTAGACGTCCTCTACTTTGTGTTGCAAATTTTACGTGGCTGCTACGGGCTTAGCAAGAACCGTTCTTACCTACGGCATAAAAACTGCAACGTGGTATAGTGATTGCTTTTTGATCTTCAGAAAGAACCCTGTTCATTGAATCGGTTCAACTAAAGTTGGAGAAGCAGACACCCGCCAGCCACCTGTGTGCAAAGCACGTCGGTAGAACCAGTCTCATGAACGCGGTCATGTAATGTCGGTCCGGGCCGCTTCATCCAACAATACCGCCGAATCAAGAAACAACTAGTGACGGCAAGCAATATGTATATACCCACGCCCACAACTCCTTTGTGTTCTACTCATGCATATAACATCTATGCATAGACCTGGCTCGGATGCCACTGTTGGGAACGCAATATTTCAAAAAAAAATCCTACAATCACGCAAGATCTATCTAGGAGATGCATAGCAACGAGAGGGGAGCGTGTGTCTACGTACCCTCATAGACCGAAAGCGGAAGCGTTGAGTAATGCGGTTGATGTAGTTGAACGTCTTCGCAATCCAACCGATCAAGTACCGAACGCACAACACCTCCATGATATGCACATGTTCAGCTCGGTGACGTCCCTCGAACTCTAGATCCAGCTGAGGCCGAGGGAGAGTTTCGTCAGCACGATGGTGTGTTGACGGTGATGATGAAGTTACCGACGCAGGGCTTCGCCTAAGCACTACGACAATATGACCGAGGTGGAAATTTGTGGATGGGGGCACCACACACGGCTAAGAAATCAACTTTTTATGTCTATGGGGTGCCCCCCTCCCCCGTATATAAAGGAGGGGAGGAGGGGGCCGGCCGGCCTCGTGGGGCGCGCCCCAAGGGAGGGAATCCTACTCCTACTAGAGTAGGTTCCCCCCTTTCCTAATCCAACTAGGAGGGGAAGGAAAGAGGAAGAGAGAGAGAAGGAAATCCCCGCCCCCCAATTCGGATTGGGCTTGGGGGGGGCGCCTCCACCTGGCCGCCTCCTCCTCTCTTCCACTAAGGCCCATGAAGGCCCATTAACCCTCTGGGGGGTTCCGGTAACCTCCCAGTACTCCGGAAAATGCCTGAACCTATCTGAAACCTTTCGAGTGTCCAAAGATAACCTTCCAATATATCAAAATTTATGTCTCGACCATTTCGAGACTCCTCATCATGTTCGTGATCACATCCGGGACTCCGAACAACCTTCAGTACATCAAATCACATAACTCACAATACATATCGTCATCGAATGTTAAGCGTGCGGACCCTACGGGTTCGAGAACTATGTAGACATGGCCGAGACTCATCTCCGGTCAATAACCAATAGCAGAACCTGGATGCTCATATTGGTTCCTACATATTCTACGAAGATCTTTATCGGTCAAACCGCATAACAACATACGTTGTTCCCTTTGTCATCGGTATGTTACTTGCCCGAGATTCGATCGTCGGTACCATCATACCTAGTTCAATCCCACCACCGGCAAGTCTCTTTACTCGTTCCGTGATGCATTATCCCATAACTAACTCATTAATCATATTGCTTGCAAGGCTCATAGTGATGTGCATTACCGAGAGGGCCCAGAGATACCTCTCCGACAATCGGAGTGACAAATCCTAATCTCGATCTATGCCAACTCAACAAACACCATCGAAGACACCTGTAGAGCATCTTTATAATCACTCAGTTACGTTGTGACGTTTGATAGCACACTAGGTGTTCCTCCGGTATTCGGGAGTTGCATAATCTCATAGTCATAGGAACATGTATAAGTTATGGAGAAAGCAATAGCAATAAACTAAATGGTCATAGTGCTAAGCTAATGGATGGGTCTAGTCCATCACATCATTCTCTAATGATGTGATCTCGTTCATCAAACGACAACACATGTCTATGGCTAGGAAACTTAACCATCTTTGATTAACGAGCTAGTATAGTAGAGGCATACTAGGGACACTCTGTTTGTCTATGTATTTACACATGTACTAAGTTTCCGGTTAATACAATTCTAGCATGAATAATAAACATTTATCATGATATAAGAAAATATAAATAACAATTTTATTATTGCCTCTAGGGCATATTTCCTTCACCTTCATCCAATACTTCAAGTCTTCGCGGATGAGGTCCACCATTTTTGACACCAACAACTAGTGACAAACATTACCAAAAACATGGGTGTTTCTTTGTTTTCAAAGATGCCAGGCGGTAAGGTAACAAATGAATCGAAACCATGCCTATCGTGCTTTTGAAATACTCCCTTCGTCCGAAAAAGTTTGTCCCTCAAATGGATGTATCTAGCACTAATTTTTGAGGGACAAGTTTTTGAAATATTCTCGCTGTGCTAGATACATTCATTTAAAAGACAAGCTTTTCAGACGAGGGGACTAGCATTTTGGCCTTATTCCACCGGTCCTCCAGTGCAGCACAGCGAAGTATCGCTACCAAGTTTCTCTAGCCACCATGCATTGCATCAGGATATGCTCGATCTTGTCTTCATCTTGAAGACAAACGTTGCCTCAGTTCAAAACAACAGTTTTCCTTTTGACAACACAAGAGGATACAGAAAGATAACCAACGCGACATGGGAGGCGATTTACTGCACAGAGCGGCTTGGGTACTCATGCATGCACCCACATGATTGAGCAAGACTAGCAAAAGAACCCGTGCGTTGCAACGGGAAAAGAAAATAACGCACGGCCCTAACCCAATAATCATGACTAAGACCCCAATAGATATTGCCGAGGCATCTCTCTCGGCATTAGATGAGAATCTGCTTTATTTTCATGCAATATTTTGCCGAGGCGTACATGCAAGGTTATCGACGGTTTTTTCTGTCTCCAATTTGGGTTTGATGGGGTGTTCATTGTAATCCGGGTCGGTGTCGATACCAAAGAAAGATGGATCGTGCGCTATTCATTAAGGTTGCACCCTAAATAGCATTTTAAAAATGTTTAACAGGTAAAATAACATCAGATTCATATTCTACATATTTTTTTAATCAAATTTAATATATAACATGTTAAAATTGGAGTTAGGGTTTAAAAGATGTATTTTGATAAAGTATTATTTGTTCTAGATGGAATGCGGGTTAATTATAGAAAAAAGGCAAAAACGATACGTTTTCTGGGAGTGTGGGTTATTTATCAGAAAAAGAAGGGGGTTTTCTATAAAACAGTAAAAAAGGGTTCGTTTTCTCACTTAACTGATATAGCGAGTTAATTACCTGAAAACAAAGGGGGTCTTCTGTAAAAAAATGTTGCTGGTGAACAGGCAGAAGCAATGCATATTTTATTAATATAGTAAACATGCCCGTGCGTTCCAACGAGAGAAAAAATCATAATTTCGAATGGCAATGATCACATCTTACTACATCATCGATATACACTATCACTCTCATTTTTGTGAAAACATGAACAATTTTTAAAAATCATGAACATTTTCTTAAACTCATGAGCATATTTGAAATTGTGAACTTTTTAAAATTCACAAACATTTTGTAAAATCAAGAACGTTTTCTGAATTCATGAACATATTATATGCAAACCTTTTGTTTAATCTGCGAACATTTCTAGAATCGGCTAACATTTTTTGGGATTTGACAAAATAATTTTCTAAATTAGTGAACACTTTTGAATCCGTGTATATTTTGTGAATCAAAAACCATATATTTGAATTTAAGAACAGTTTTATTTTATGCTATTTTCTAATACATGAATATTTTTTGAATTGACGAAATTTTGTGAAATTTTAAAACATTTCTAAATACATGAACTTTTTTAGAAAAACTCATTAATGTATGTTTATTTTCCGGACATTTATTAGAAAATTTGCTAATATTTTGAAAAATCAGAAACAATTTCTAAAGCCGCAAACATTTATGATTTATTAAATATTATTTTAAAATTCACGGTTTCAAATTTTGGAAACCTTTTTAAATTCATAAATTATTTCAAGTAGACAAAAAGCAATGACGGAAAATAAAAATAAAAAATAAAAAATTAATCACCCATATATAGGTCGGCCCAGGCAAGGTGTGTCTTTTTCTCTGCGCCGGGCGTAGTATTAGATATTCTGAAATGGGCCGGCCCAGTCCGAATTTTTCTGTGTGCAACGTTTTTTTTATAACTTATAGGTGACATTGGTGGGTAATTTTTTCCAACTTCGGGAGCAATTTTAATGACGTACGGGCAGATGCACTCCGTACTTTATTATATATATATATATATATAAGGGAAGATTAACAGTTTTATTTTATGCTATTTTCTAATACATGAATATTTTTTGAATTGACGAAATTTTGTGAAATTTTAAAACATTTTTAAATACATGAATTTTTTTAGAAAAACTCATTAATGTATGTTTGTTTTCCGGACATTTATTAGAAAATTTGCTAATATTTTGAAAAATCACAAACAATCTCTAAAGCCGCAAACATTTATGATTTATTAAATATTATTTTAAAATTCACAGTTTCAAATTTTGGAAACCTTTTCAAATTCACAAATTATTTCAAGTAGACAAAAAGCAATGACGGAAAATAAAAATAAAAAATAAAAAATTGATCACCCATATATAGGTCGGCCCAGGCAAGGTGTGTCTTTTTCTGTGCGCTGGGCGTAGTATTAGGTATTCTGAAATGGGCCGGCCCAGTCCGAATTTTTCTGTGTGCAACGTTTTTTATAACTTATAGGTGGCATTGGTGGGTAATTTTTTCCAACTTCGGGGGCAATTTTAATGACGTACGGGCAGAAGCACTCC